>NC_084735.1:40350870-40475870 GCF_033978785.1 Entelurus aequoreus
GTTGGCGTACAGCCAACGTTCACAGCCACACAACTGAAAACGCAGTAGGAAGAATATGTATTTAATATAAACTACTTACAGAAGCTAGAAATGTCAGGCCTCGGGGGAAACCCCATGAAAAGCCAAATGTCCCAGCACTCCTTGCACAATTCCCTGTCTTGCGGAAAGGAGCTGAACAGCAAAACTGATCCATAACTGGGCCTAAACATCTGATGGTTCAATCAGAATCAGTATTTAAGCATTGCATTGTATTGCATGAGACAAACACGACACGTCAACCATCAGCATCTTGCCTTTTCAAGGCTCCAAATAGGATGCTCCCAGAGTGCTACAAGCAACTTTATAAGAGATACTGAGATACCAACGTATCTAATAAAAAAGGCTAAATAAATATTATCAATTTATTTAAAGACATACAGTATATTTGTCTTTTTTGTCCGTTATTAGTATAAACATTCAGCTTTTTTTTGGCACCATTCCCAAATTATGTGGGCAATATCAATAACCTCACTAACAACTTTAACGATGCCCTGCGCAACGCCATTGATAGTATAGCATCGCTAAAGCTAAAAAATGGCCCCTCAAAGACGTACCCCCTGGTTTACACAATGTAGAAAGCTGGAACGCAAATGGTGTGCAACTAAACTTGACTAAGCATGCAGTGACAGTTTAATAACGTAAATACGTGCGCCTAATTTAGCTAAAACTAAATACTACTACAATCTCATCCACCTCAATAAAAATGATTTTAGATATTTGTTCAGTACAGTAGCATCGCTAACCCAACAAGGGACTCCTCTGAGTAACTCCACCCACTCGGCTGATGACTTTATGAAATTATTTTCTAAGAAAACTTAACTCATTAGAAAGGAGATTAAAGATACGGCGTCCCAGCTCCAATTGGGTTCTATTAACGCAGACACGAATGTATGTACGATGGATATATTGCCCTCCAAAATAATCTCTCTCTTTTTGAAGAAATAACATTAGAAGAACTCCTCTGACTTGTAAATGGGAGAAAACAAACAACATGTTTACTTGACCCACTTCCTGGGAAACTTATCAAGGAGGTGATTGTCATATTAGGACCATCAGTGCTTGATATTATTAACTTATCACTTTCCTCTGGTAGTGTTTCCCTAGCATTCAAAAAAGCGGTTATTCATCCTCTGCTCAAATGACCTAACCTCGATCCTGACATCATGGTAAACTACCGGTCGGTGTCCCACCTTCCTTTTATCTCGAAAATCCTCCAAACAATTGTTGCACAGCAGCTAAATTACCACTTAGCGTCTAACAATCTCTGTGAACCCTTTCAGTCTGGTTTCAAGGCAAACCACTCTACGGAGACAGCTCTCTCAAAAATGACTAATGATCTATTGCTAACGATGGATGCTGATGCATCATCCATGTTGCTGCTACTTGATCTCAGCGTTGCTTTTGATACCGTCGATCATAACATTCCATTAGAACGTATTAAAACACTTATTGGTATGTCAGACTTAGCCTTTTCTTGGTTGTGGTATGTCAGACTTAGCCTTTTCTTGGTTGAAACTCCTACCTTACTGACAGGAGGCAGTGTCTCCCATAACAATGTGACCTCAGAGTATGTTAACGTGCGGAGTTACACAGGGTTTGGTTCCTGGCTCTGCACTCTTCAGTATCTACATGCTGCCACAAGGTGACATCATACGCAAATACGGTGTTAGTTTTCAGTGTTATGTTAATGACACCCAACTCTACATGCCCCTAAAGCTGACCAACATGCCAGAAATTAATCACATGGAGGTGTGTCTAAATGAAATTATACAATGGATGTCTACTAACTTTTTGCAACTCAACGCTAAGAAAACGAAAATGCTGATTATCGGTCCTGCTAGACACCGACACCTATTTAATAAAACCACCTTAACATTTGACACCCAAACAATTACACAAAGCGACTCGGTAAAGAATCTCTGTATTATTTTCGACCCAACTCTCTCATTTGAGTCACACATTATGATTGTTACTAAAACAGCCTTCTTTCATCTCGGTAATATCGCTAAAATTTGTTCCATTTTGTCCACTCGCGACGCTGATATCATTATTCATGCGTTCGTTACGTCTCGTCACGATTACTGTAACATATTATTTTCGGGTCTCTTGCTGATATTGTACCGTATGTCCCGGCCAGAAATCTGTGTTCTAAGAACTACGGCCTATTAGTGATTCCCAGAGCCCCAAAAAAGTCTGCGGGCTTTACAACGTTTTCTTTTCAGGCTCCCTATGTCTAGCATTAAAAGATTACAGTTGGTACAAAATGCGGCTGCTAGACTTTTGACAAGAACAAGAAAGTTTGATCATATTACGCCTATACTGGCTCACCTGCACTGGCTTCCTGTGCACTTAAGATGTGACTTTAAGGTTTTACTACTTACGTATAAAATAGTACACAGTCTAGCTCCAGCCTATCTTGCCGATTGTATTGTACCATATGTCCCGGCAAGAAATCTGCGTTCAAAGAACTCCGGCTTATTAGTGATTCCCAGAGCCAAAAAAAAGTCTGCAGGCTTTACAACGTTTTCTTTTCGGGCTCCAGTACTCTGAAATGTCCTACCGGTAACAGTTAGAGATGCTACCTCAGTAGAAGCATTTAAGTCCCATCTTACAAATCATTTGTATACTCTAGCTTTTAAATACACCCCTATTTCTAAACCAGTTGATTTGTGTTTCTCTTTTCTGCTCTGCCCCCTTTTCCTGCACGGAGAGGTTATCAGGTGACCACGGATCAGCCTCCATGGAGGAGGCAATAGCTCTTCCAAGTTGGGACCCAGGGTGGACCACTCTTCTTTGCATCTGTTGGTGGCGTCTCTGCCAAGTTTAGTGTTGCCAATCAACCTATCCCCAGGTGCATGTTTTTGGAGGTGGGAAGAAGCCAGAGTACCCGGAGGAAACCCACGCAGTCACGGGGAGAACATGCAAACTCCACACAGAAAGATCCCGAGCCTGAGATTGAACTCAGGACCTTCGTATTGTGAGGCACATGCACTAACTCCTGTTCCACTGTGCTGCCCTAACCATACATGTATTTATTTTTAGTGTGAAATATAAATACTAAATCTACAAACAACAACAAAATAGCGTTATTTAGTGTAACTATTGTACTCTCGTGAAAAAGTCCTTCAATGCGCAATTAGAATAGAATAGCATAGAATAGATTAGAATAGAAAAGTACTTTATTGATCCCTGGGGGAAATTCAGCACCACAGTTCGCTCACAATAGACGATAAATACTATACAGCATTATTCACATGTGAATAATATAAATATATTATACATATATTCTACATTTAAGTGCAGTCAAGAAGGAACATAAAATTACCCTTTCACATTCCCAGAAGTCATACGCATGCGCAGATACAGCAGGTGCATGAATTCCAATTGGGAACACGTCTCGCCATTACACCGGCGGAAAAGTTTCTGTAGACTTTATATAGCATGAAAGCTAGCCGTTAGTCCTGACAGTGCGACTCCAAGGAGACAAGCAGAGCAGTGTGTTGTGCAGGCATCCACACCTGTCACCGTTTACTAACAGTTGTGCAATTTTTAACGCACGATGGGGTTGATTACATGGAAGTGAAATGAGGTGATGGTAAAAGTCTCGTTAATGCCGGCAAGCGAGGTGGTCATGTGGGAATAGAGCTCTGTGTTCCCAACAATGGCTTCCGGCGTGAGCGAAGGCCGCTACAGTTTACTCACATATATAGTATTATAAACCCATCGATTGATGGCGTCACTTACCACACCTAAACAAATTGTAAATATAGGAAACTGGAATGTTAAAACATTGGGAAGACACAACAAGAAGCAAAATTGACGAACGAGTATAAGATGGATGTGCTTGGTATCAGTGAATGAAGGTGGACTGGATTTGGTCAAATAAAACTAACTACTGCTGTAACTGGCATTCTTTCTGGCATAGAAGACGAAATACATCCCAGTGGAGTAGCAATAATGATGTCAAAGTTTGCAGATTTTGATTTTTGATATTTATTAAGGATCCCCATTAGCTGGTTGCCTCAACAACCCACTACTTAATAGTGGGTTAGTAACCCACAGAATAGGCTCTCATGGAATGGAGACCCATGAACGATAGAATCATAACTGCAAAGTTCTACTATAAGTTAATCAAATTAACAATTACTCATGAGTATTAGGGTCGTCATATTTAAAGTCCTCATGTGTCTATGGAGGTATCTCCTGAGTTTATAAACATAATATATATATTTTTTTTTTAAAAGAGAAACACATTTTGTTATGATAAAACATATTGATGTAGTCATTGTAGTGTCGACTAGATACGCTCTTGTAGTTGGTATCATTACAGTGGATGTCAGGAGTAGATCCACCCATGGCATTTGTTTACATTGAGGAGCGCCAGCTTTTTAGCGGTGAGCTATTGTATCCTCATACGGTGTGTAGTGAAGCATGTTTAGCTATTCCTCGTCCTGCAGGGATAATACTCGTAAGGAACGTTTCAGTGTTATAGCTTCACCTTTATCGTCAAAATCCGTCCATTCTCCCTTTTCTGTCTACACACTGTGTCTGATTGTAAGTACTCCGTGCGTGTGCATTGCCAAACATGCTCCTCTGCTTGTAAAACCAGCAATGTCACAAAGTAATGACGGCGTGTTAAAAAATAAATAAATAAAAGGGAACCAGTGGTTTTTACAGGGAGTATAGTACGGATTTTGATTAATTAGTATTGCGGTACTTTATTAGTATGGGTATACGTACAACCCTAATGTGTATGTACCAACACTTGACGCAAATGATGAGACAAAAGATGAGTTTTATGAACAACTACAAAATGTAGTGGAAAAGGTGAACAAACATGAAAAGTTGGAGCAATTAACAAAGTCAATGAGAGGATCATGGGAATTCATGGTACCATCAATGAAAACGGAGAAAGACTGGTAGATTTATGTGGTATGAACACCTATTTAATTACAGGAACATTATTTCCACATAAGAATATCCACAAAAATGCATAGATTTCACCAAATAAAAGAACAACAAATCCAATTAATCATGTATTAGTAAACCAAAGATACAGATAGTCAGTTACAGATACCAGAGTTAAGGCAGATGTTGGCAGCGATCACCATACTTGCCAACCCTCCCGAATTTTCCGGGAGACTCCCGAAATTCAGCGCCTCTCCCGAAAACCTCCCGGGACAAATATACTCCAGAAAATCTCCCGATTTACAGCCGCAGCTGGAGGCCACGCCCCCTCCAGCTCCATGCGGACCTGAGTGACGTGTCGACAGCCTGTTCTCACGTCCGCTTTCCCACGATATAAACAGCGTTACTGCCCAATCACGTTATAACATCTACGGCTTTTAGAGAGTGCACAACTGCGCACACAACAAGGAGACGAAGCAGAAGAACGAGGAAGATACAGACATGGCGACGCCGACGAGGAGTAAGATGAAGAAATACGCCTGTAAGTTCCAAAATGAATGGAAACAAGAATTTCAGTTTATCCAGGACAGTTCGAAGGGGAAGGGGTATGTTGCTTGTAAATTTTGTAGATCAGACTTCTCCATTGAACACGGTGGCCGAACGGATATACTCAGTCATGAACGGTCAGCGAAGCACAAAGCGGCGGCAACGCAGCACCGGTCCCAGCCCAGTATTATGGGCCACCTCGCTAAATGGAGTCCCTAGGGTGTAATTTATGCAGAGACAAAGATGGCTATGTTGATAGCTGGAAGCAACATCCCATTCTCATTTGCGGATGTCTACAACAAATCCGTGAAGGATATGTTCCTGGATTCAGAGATCGCTCGCTAGTACGCAAATGGCAGAACAAAGGCTACTCAAATAGTGAAAGGTAAGTGTTGTTGTTTTTTTTTAGTAAGCAGCAAGCACAGTACAGTTAGTAGAACAACTGTGGTTTCATTACTGTGTATTTGATCAAGTCTTTCAAGTACAACAATGAGTAGCTGAGTGTTATGTCTGTGTATATGTGTAAATAAATGAACACTGAAATTCAAGTATTTCTTTTATTTCTATATATATATAATAAAATATATATATATATATATATATATATATATATATATATATATATATATATATATATATATATATATATATATATATATATATATATATATATATATAGCTAGAATTCACTGAAAGTCAAGTATTTCATATATATATATATATATATATGAAATACTTGACTTGGTGAATTCTAGCTGTAAATATACTCCTTCCCTCTTAACCACGCCCCCCGCCCCCAACCACGCCTCCCGAAATCGGAGGTTGGCAAGTACGGCGATCACCATCTTGTCAGAACAAGGATTACATTGAAATTGATGAGACAAAAACATAAAGTGCAAAGGCAAAATAAGATGTCATGAAACTACAGGCTAGGGATGTCAAAAGCAAGTTTAGCCTGGAACCCAAAAACAAGTTTGTAAATGGTAAATACTTGGATAGCGCTTTTGTACCTTCAAGGTACTCAAAATGCTTTGACACTATTTCCACATTCACACACACGCATTCACACACTGATGGCGGGAGCTGCAATGCAAAGCCCTAACCACGACCCATCAGGAGCAAGGGTGAAGTGTCTTGCTCAAGGACACAACGGATGTGACAAGGTTGGTAGAAGGTAGAGATTGAACCAGGAACCCTCAGGTTGCTGGCACGGCCAGTCTCCCAACTGCACCACGCTGCCCCCATTTGCCATTTTAAAGGCCGTACCAGAAGAACCAGATATAGAAACAAAGTGGGACCATTTTGTCAAAAGTTACAACCAGGCTGCAAAGGAAGTTCTTGGAACCAAAAGACAGAACCAAAAACTCTTGGAAAAGGGTAGAAGAAAGGAAACAATTCAAACTCAAAATTTGACAGTACCCTACTAAATCCAAAAGAACCAAAAAACTGACACAAGAGGAGTACAAAGCGAAAGAAAAAAAAGTAAAGATACGTTTGAGAAAAGACATAAGGCAATGGATTGATAATCTAGCAAGTGATGCCCATTGAGCAGCAGATAAAGGACATTTGAAATCCCTCTATGAAATAAAAAAACACTATGCAACAAACCCTGCAATACATCAAGTGAGAAAGAAAAGCAAGGAAACATAATTACATATGATGATGGAAGGAAAGAAAGGTGGGTTGCAAAATGGAAAGGCAGGTGGCATTGATATGATCACCCCAGAATTGTTGAAATGTGACATAGAGATATCAACTAACAACCTTCACAGAACCATCAGTGATTTATTGAAACTGGAAAAAATACCATGTGATTGGAAGAAGGGTCTGGTTGTTAAATTACCAAAGAAATAAAACCTCACCGGATACGGAAATTGGAGGGGGATAACACTCTTACCATAGCAAGTAAAAGTGCTTGGAAGAGTCATCAACAGAAATGAAACAGGAATCGATAAAAAGCGTAGACCAGATCAAGCTGGATTTAGAGAAAGCAAAAGCACAACTGAACACATTTTCATCTTGAGAAACATTATTGGGCAGTCTGTCAAATGGCAAATATCTCTCTACATAAATTTTATCGACTTTGAGAAAGCATTGAATTCCATTCGTAGGGAAAGTTTGTGGGCGATAACAAGGCAATATGGTATACCAAGCAAAATCATAGATATGATGAAGCTGCTGTGTTCAGATAGTATGCGTGCAGTACTAGACAACGGTGAATCTACAGACTGGTTTAAAGTGAAAACGTGCGTCAAGCAAGTATGTTATATTTGGATTTGTGTTCCCTCTCATTATTGACCGGGTGATGTGAGATACTACCAGAAGCAACACCAATGGAATCAGGTGGCAAATTATGTCAAAACTGGAAAATCGATATTGCCCTGTTGTCCTCAACATGTTCACAGATGCAGAGTAAAACAAATACAATGTCAAGGCTAGCCAAAAGAGTTGGACTAAAGATCAATGAAAAAAAGACAAAGATCTTGAGATTGAACAACAGAAAGAATGACACTATTAAATTAGATGGAAATTACATTGAAGATATAGATGAATTCACTTATCTTGGTGCAGTTGTGAACAAGCAGGGCGGAAGTGGGAAATATATGAATATCAGATTGAACAAAGCAAGGACAACATTCACAAAACTAAATAACATTTGGAACTCAAATCAGATTAGTAAGAAAAATAAAATCAAACTGTACAAATCTACTGTCAGACCTGTTTAACTGAATGGAAGTGAGCGGTGGAATACGATCAAAAGTGATGAAAGAAAGTTTGACTCTTTCGAATTCTTAAAAGAATGATGAAGGGACGAAGAGGAAAGGTAAGGTAAGAAATGTGCGAATGATATGTTAGCAATGTTAGCTTGAGTTGTTGTGTAACTAGTTTAGCCTTATATTGTTAAATAATAGTGTCACTGTTCTCTGACAAAATAATGATATTTCCTAAAAACTACTTTTAATTGGATCAGTGCCTACTGTTTGGCAATGGACCAGTTAGTATTATAATTCAATATTATGTTTGCGAGCCTTTAATTGCATCAAACAACTCTGCCTCTCAAAATGAATCAATTTTTAAGACAGCCAAAAATTGTCCTAACAATAGGCTTGTAAAACCAAATGTATGCAACATATTGAACAAAGAACCATCATTACATGTTTTAAAAACCAAAATGAAGTGTTTAAAAAATAGGGGGGAAAATTATAATATGACCCCTTGAAGTCGATAGGAGTATTTGCGGAAGGGTTGCTCCACCCACACAGCCACACAATTGCACAGCTTTTTTTTTAGTTAAGCACATGGGAGAATAGGGTCCTAAGTGAAACATCTGTTCTATTGGCATGAGATCAGGCCACAGACTTGATCATTGAATAATATTACATTAAACAAGTATTTAAGAAGTCTTCAGTTCTTTTAGCTGTTGATGATAGCAGAATAATTTTCCCTGTGAATGAAAAAAAACTAAACTTCTTATTTCAGATCATGTCAAGAGACATACTGGGGAAGGTTAGCATATCGTTGTTTACATTATCAACAGTCATGTATGCAATAAAGGTTTCAGCATGACTCCAATGGTCTGGGGTTTGACAATTGAATGGATGATGATTGAATGATGGGAAGAAAAAGTTCTAGCAGGGGTGTCAAAGTAATTTTAGCTCAGGGGCCGCGGGCCGGACTGATAAAATCATGGCATAATACAAAACACAAAACCAGTGAAATTGGCACGTTGTGTAAGTCGTAAATAAAAACAGAATACAATGATTTGCAAATCCTTTTCAACTTATATTCAATTGAATACACTGCAAAGACAAGATACTTAACGTTTGAACTGGAAAACTGTTATTTTTTGCAAATATTAGCTCCTTTGGAATTTGATGCCTGCAACACGTTTAAAAAAAGATGGCACAAGTGGCAAAAAAGACTGAGAAAGTTGGGGAATGCTCATCAAACACTTATTTGGAACATCCCACAGGTGAACAGGCCAATTGGGAACAGGTCGATGCCATGATTGGGTATAAAAGCAGCTTCCATGAAATGCTCAGTCATTCACAAATAAGGATGGGACGAGGGTCACCACTTTGTGAACAAATACGTGAGTAAATTGTCAAACAGTTTAAGAACATTTCTCAACGAGCTATTGCAAGCAATTTAGGGATTTCATCATCTACGGTCCGTAATATTATCAAAAGGTTTAGAGAATCTGGAGAAATCACATAAGCGATGATATTACGGACCTTTGATTCCTCAGGCGGTATTGCATCAAAAAGCAACTTCAGTGTGTAAAGGATATCACCACATGGGCTCAGAAACACTTCAGAAAACCACTGTCAGTAACTACAGTTGGTCGCTATATCTGTAAATTCAAGTTAAAACTCTAATATGGAAAGCGAAAGCCATTTATCAACAACACCCAGAAACGCCGTCGGCTTTGCTGGGCCCGAGCTCATCTAAGATGGACTGATGCAAAGTGGAAATGTGTTCTGTGGTCTGACGAGTCCACATTTCAAATTGTTTTTGGAAACTGTGGACGTCGTGTCCTTCGGACCAAAGAGGAAAAGAACCATCCGGACTGTTATAGGCGCAAAATTAAAAAGTCAGCATCTGTGATGGTATGGGTGGGGGTGTATTAGTGGCCAAGGCATGGGTAACTTACACATCTGTGAAGGCACCATTAATGCTGAAAGGTACATACAGATTTTGGAGCAACATATGTTACCATCCAAGCAACGTTATCATGGACGCACCTGCTTATTTCAGCAAGACAATGCCAAGCCCCATGTTACAACAGTGTGGCTTCGTAGTTCCTTAAATGCAGACCTGTCTCCAAATGAAAATGTGTGGCACAATATGAAGCCTAAAATATTACAACGGAGACCCCGGATTGTTGAACAACTTAAGCTGTACATCAAGCAAGAATGGGAAATGATTCCACCTGAAAAGCTTCAAAAATTGGTCTCCTCAGTTCCCAAACGTATACTGAGTGTTGTTAAAAGGTAAGGCCATGTAACACAGTGGTACAAATGCCCCTGTGACAACTTTTTTGCAATGTGTTCCTGCCATTAAATTCTAAGTTAATGATTTTTTGCCAAACAAAATTTTGTTTCTCAGTTCGAACAATACATATCTTGTCTTTGCAGTGTATTCAATTGAATATACGTTGAAAAGTATGTTCAAATCATTGTATTCTGTTTTTATTTACAAATTACACAACGTGCAAACTTCACTGGTTTTGTAATTTAAAAATAAAGTCCACCTCAAACTGGTTTTCTTTGTCTTACTTCAGCCAAAAATAGAACAAGCACATTCTGAAAATGTACACATTACTAATTAAAAATTGGTGCAGTTTCAAAATCCCCATGCAGAACACAATGAACTTAGACTTTGTCTCAGTGCATTAACAAAGGCATTACAGTTTAAGCACCTGTTTAGCATTCTCATGTTGGCAGTTCACCATTAAAGACATGTTTGGAAAAGCAACCAAGCGTTTCCTCAAACCGCCACATTGGTGACATCCGCAACTGCCACAACTTACAACACATTCATTTTTCATCATTCAAATATTACAATTGTAATATAAACAATTATCAAAATTACACCATAATAGGCAAATTAAAGTTAACATAACTACAAACTTAACCAATGTGAACATGGTAGATTTAAGCATAAAATAAAATAGAACAAACAACAAATGTAGAAACACATTTTTACGATGGAGTTCAACAGGAGCAGCCATACATTTGACACCCCTGACTTATAGAGATGGAAAGGAACAACCCATGATTCAAAATATGGAAGGTCAGGTGTCAAATGTGGCTGCAAGTGAAGACATTTTGAAGAACTATACATTTAATTGTCTGTCATGGCAAAGTCTGTGGCCTGAATTCAAGCCACAAGTTTACAAGCCCCACAAAGAAGCAGCAAGTGAATGTAGCTATGATGCACTGCCAATTTTGCTAATAATTTCCGTTATAGTGTTTGTCAACAAACTTTTTTCCGTGACCAAAAAACAACAAAGTAACTAAATAAAAAAAATGCATCTGGACAAAAACAATGCAGAAATTAACTGACAGTTTTGTCAACGAATAAAAACAAGATAAAAATGTTCACCGAAATCCAATCATGATATTTTAGCAGCTTGTAATAGGGGAGTTATAATCAGAATTACTGTCTTTGTGAGTCATCCTGGCAGAAGCAGAGAAGTGACAATTTCCATCCATTTTCTACCGCTTGTCCCTTTTGGGGTCGCGGGGGGGTCGCTGGAGCCTATCTCAGCTGCATTCGGGCGGTAGGCGGGGTACACCCTGGACAAGTCGCCACCTCATCACAGGGCCAACACAGATAGACAGACAACATTCACACTCACATTCACACACTAGGGCCAATTTAGTGTTGAGCGCAGTGACAATTTGCACAATGTTATTATATTCATATGTTATGTTTACTGATGTTTACATTGTTCAGATAGAGTTGCATATGCCTAATGTATTATGCAGAGTTGGTTCATAACTTCATATAGTGTCATTGCCTGTATAATATGTAGCATTTAAAAAAATATAGAATTTAAATAAAAAACAAAAATATAAATAACTCCGGGGTTAGTGCGAAATAATGGATTTATTGGTATATCTATTGAAGAGCTGTCTACTTTTTGTTATTAATTGTATTATTGAGATGCTTTGGAAGTAATACAAACCATGGTGGTTTTTAAAGGAAACTTTAAAGATGCCTTTATCTTTTATACTTCATACTTTACATTTTAAAATGTTGCAATATTGTGTCTTCTAAAACTAAATCCGTTTAGATGACTAAAACTAAACTATAACTCAAACCAAATTCAAAAACGCTGTGGTGGAGGCCTGACAAAGCATCCTCAGGCAAGAGCCTCATAATTTTGTGATTTCTTTGGGCTTATATTCCAGTCAGCCATTGATTTTCATTCTCGTCTACTCTTGAATACCATCTTGACTGTTTTTATTTCAAATCCATTGCATTGTTGTACCTAAGGGCAAAATCATAAAAACTATGTGTCTGGCCAAATAAGACAAACTCTGATTCTAAAATGTCTTCTGCTGTGTTCGACACATGCTTCAGAATCCACTTCGAACGGATAATTTGTATTATAAGTAGTAGATCATTTTGTTAAAAAAATCATAAAATTGAGCAAACCCTGGTATATATATCCATCAAAATCTATATTACTTTGCCGTAAGACAATTGTGAAACATTCTGTGTTTTTTTCGAAATGTTAAACCGGGGGTGTCAAACTCATTTTAGATAGTGGGCCACATGGAGAAAAATCTACTCCCAAGTGGGACGGACTGGTAAAATAACGGCACGATAACTTAAAAATAAAGACAACTTCAGATTGTTTTCTTTGTTTAAAAATAGAAAAAGCACATTCTGAAAATGAACAAATCATAATGTTGTTGGGTTTTATTTACAATTACCTGTTGCGGTTTCCATATGACTTGGGAAATTGTGTTAAATGTAAATATAAACGGAATACAATGATTTGCAAATCATTTTCAACCCATATTCAGTTGAATATGCTACAAAGACAACATATTTGATGTTCAAACTGATAAACTTTTTTTTTTTTGCAAATAATCAATAACTTTAGAATTTGATGCCAGCAACACGTGACAAAGAAGTTGGGAAAGGTGGCAATAAATATTGATAAAGTTGAGGAATGCTCATCAAACACTTATTTGGAACATCCCACAGGTGAACAGGCAAATTGGGAACATGTGGGTGGCATGATTGGGTATAAAAGTATATTCCATGAAATGCTCAGTCCTTCACAAACAAGGATGGGGCGAGGGTCACCACTTTGTCAACAAATGCGTGAGCAAATTGTTGAACAGTTTAAGAAAAACCTTTCTCAACCAGCTATTGCAAGGATTTTAGGGATTTCACCATCTACGGTCCGTAATATCATCAAAGGGTTCAGAGACTCTGGAGAAATCACTGCACGTAAGCAGCTAAGCCTGTGACCTTTAATCCCTCAGGCTGTACTGCATCAACAAGCGACATCAGTGTGTAAAGGATATCACCACATGGGCTCAGGAACACTTCAGAAACCCACTGTCAGTAACTACAGTTGGTCGCTACATCTGTAAGTGCAAGTTAAAACTCTCCTATGCAAGACGAAAACCGTTTATCAACAACACCCACAAACGCCGTCGGCTTTGCTGGGCCTGAGCTCATCTAAGATGGACTGATACAAAGTGGAAAAGTGTTCTGTGCTCTGACGAGTCCACATTTCAAATTGTTTTTGGAAACTGTGGACGTCGTGTCCTCCAGACCAAAGAGGAAAAGAACCATCCGGATTGTTATAGGCGCAAAGTTGAAAAGCCAGCATCTGTGATGGTATGGGGGTGTATTAATGCCCAAGACATGGGTAACTTACACATCTGTGAAGGCGCCATTAATGCTGAAAGGTACATACAGGTTTTGGAGCAACATTTTGCCATCCAAACAACGTTACCATGGACGCCCCTGCTTATTTCAGTAAGACAATACCAAGCCACGTGTTACATCAACGTGGCTTCATAGTAAAAGAGTGCGGGTACTAGACTGGCCTGCCTGTAGTCCAGACCTGTCTCCCATTGAAAATGTGTGGCGCATTATGAAGCCTAAAATACCACAACGGAGACCCCGGACGGTTGAACAACTTAAGCTGTACATCAAGCAAGAATGGGAAAGAATTCCACCTGAGAAGCTTAAAAAATGTGTCTCCTCAGTTCCCAAACGTTTACTGAGTGTTGTTAAAAGGAAAGGCCATGTAACACAGTGGTGAACATGCCCTTTCCCAACTACTTTGGCACGTAATGCAGCCATGAAATTCTAAGTTAATTATTATTTGCAAAAAAAAAAATAAAGTTTATGAGTTTGAACAACAAATATCTTGTCTTTGTAGTGCATTCAATTGAATATGGGTTGAAAAGGATTTGCAAATCATTGTATTTCGTTTATATTTACATCTAACACCATTTCCCAACTCATATGGAAACGGGGTTTGTACTTTATTTGTCGTTATTTATATTTTCTGAATACATTATGTGATAATGTTCATCAGTCAACTCATTGGTGTTAATTTTCAATCTATAAAGATAAAAAAAAGTATATCAAAATCAAACTACAGTATGTTATTTATGTAGTTTGATCATTTTCCTCGACTAATGCTCTAACATCATATGGTTTATTTTGTACATATGTAGCATCATCTACAAAAATACAAAGACTTGCTAATGCGACATCCAGTGGACACATTTAGAACAGCAGTTTCTTTCATTCAAAAATTGTAGGTTCATTTTTAGGCACACTCATCCCGTGTGCCTAAAAAAACCTGTTCGCGGGCCTGAGCCGGCCCTCGGGCCGTACGTTTGACATTCCCGTGTTAAACACTCAACAACACAAATGCTAATTCTAAATACTAGCTTCGAGATTTCGCTTTAAACTCAAAGATGTACTTTCATGTTCTCTTTACTCCAGAGACTGCTTGCTTTGCAAAAAAAAACCCGAACAGCCCACATTTCATATCCTCATGTGGTTATGGTTATCACACATAGAAAATATACAATTTGGACTAAACAGTTGTTCCGCCAGCTGTCTTGGTTGCTTCCACACTTGTCAGCACACTTACAGCTCAGCAGAAACACGGACCAAATTGAGATCTTCACTGTTATGAACTATGTAATGAGGAACCCATGAATAATACAGTATCCTACTAATAAAGTAGTCATTACTAAGCCTGAACGCTTGTATTAGATGTTCTTAGTTGTAACAGTGGAGCAGATGACAAAGGCCCAGCAAAAATTAAAAATGTTTTCCTTGCTGTACCAAAGTACATTTTACTCCACATTTCTTTGTTACTGATTGGTGAATTAATATTGCTTTGATGAACAGCCTTCCTCTCATATGCCTCTGGCCGGCAGCCAGCTTGATGGCCCACTTTTGCATAGGGTATAAGGCGGTGTTATCTTTACCTGCTGTTGTGTTTGCAATTGTTCACATCTGCTTCAAGTTGGGCTGATTAGAAAAAAAATACTCAATCGGTAATGGATGGAAAAAATAAAAAATAACTGTCGTTGGAGATAACTTAGCCAATTATTTACTTAAGTGCAGAATAAATTGGGAGGCACAAATATAACAAAGCTTACCTTGGGGATAAACATTTATTTTATCACCGGCTGACTTTGTAAGTTTACTCTTTACAAAAACAATATACAATCCATCGTTTTTTATGGTAGGTTTATTTTAACATTGAGAGGAGCTTGCAAAATTGCATTGTTAAAGCAGGGAAACAAAAACTATTTAAATAGCTAAATTTTACGATCAGTGTTTTATTTTACACAAAGTTTGAACATTTGCGGAATTCTGGTGGTCTAACACTGAAAGATCAGCATCCAACATCCACTACATCTAGTATTAATATCCTATTTTCCATGTCAAGCTACCAAGTACAGGTAACTTGAAAGGCCCACTGAAACCCACTACTACCGACCACGCAGTCTTATAGTTTATATATCAATGATATACGGCCGGGTTAACTTGTAAAGTGCAATTTTAAATTTCCCGCTAAACTTCCGGTTGGAAACGTATATGTATGATGCGTATGCGCGTGACGTCACGACGGCAACGGAAGTATTCGTACCCAATGTGTCACCATACAAACTGCTCTGTTTTCATCGAACAATTCCACAGTATTCTGGACATCTGTGTTGGTGAATCTTTTGCAATTTGTTTAATGAACAGTGGAGATTGCAAAGAAGAAAGTTGTAGGTGGGATCAGTGTATTAGCGGCTGGCTGTAGCAACACAACAAGGAGTACTTACTTGGATAGCAGACGCGCTACCCGATGCTAGCCGCCAACCGCATCTGTGATCGTGTGAAGTCCTTCGTCGTGCCGTTGATCGCTGGAACGCAGGTGAGCACGGGTGTTGATGAGCAGATGAGGGCTGGCTGGCGTAGGTGGATAGCTAATGTTTTTATCATAGATCTGTGAGTTCCGGTTGCTAAGTCGCTAAGTTAGCTTCAGCGTAATTAGCAACAGCATTGTTAAGCTTTGCCAGGCTGAGAATTAATAACCGTGTAGTTACATGTCCATGGTTTAATAGGATTGTTGATCTTCTGTCTATCCTTCCAGTCAGGGATTTATTTATTTTGTTTCTATCTGCATTTGAGCCAGATGCTATCAAGTTAGCTCAGTAGCTAAAGAGCTTCGCTGATGTATTGTCGTGGAGATAAAAGTCACTGTGAATGTCCATTTCGTGTTCTCGACTCTCATTTTCAAGAGGATATAGTATCCGAGGTGGTTTAAAATACAAATCCGTGATCCACAATAGAAAAAGGAGAGTGTGTGGAATCCAATGAGTTAGTTAGTTACGGTCAGAGCGAAAAAAGATACACCCTGCACTGCCTCTCTAGTTCTTCACTCTAACGTTCCTCATCCACGAATCTTTCATCCTCGCTCAAATTAATGGGGTAATCGTCGCTTTCTCTGTCCGAATTTCTCTCGCTCCATTGTAAACAACGGGGAATTGTGAGGAATCCTACCTCCTGTGACGTCACGCTACTTCCGGTATAACAAAGGCTTTTTTTATCAGCGACCAAAAGTTACGAACTTTATCGTCGTTGTTCTATACTAAATCCTTTCAGCAAAAATATGGCAATATCGCGAAATGATCAAGTATGACACATAGAATGGATCTGCTATCCCCGTTTAAATAAAAAAAAAATCATTTCAGTAGGCCTTGAAGACAAGGATGTGGTTGACTTTCCCCAACTTTTGCTCACTATAAACTATCTGTGTTCTCTAGTACAAGTTATGACAACAACACACACATAGTCCACAATTATGGACTGGCGACACAGCAGGTGTGGATACATTGGGTGCAGTAGCTAGAAACCAGCACACATGAGGTTCAGGCTATTGAGTTGTCTTTCATAGGAACAAAGCAGCTGTGAAATTTAGCACACACTCAGCATTATGTTCAAACTGCTTGAGAAAGGTGCCTTAAAATTGCCGGGTTCATATTCCTCTGGCCTGGTTGAAACAAACAAAAAAAAGTTCATAAAACACTGACTGATTACTGTCAGTGGATGCATTGTGCAAACACTAGTAAGGGACACTGCTTGCATGGTATTGGTAAATTCAATAGCAAGGACTTAAACATTGTTGTTGCCAAAACAGTTTTTCAACTACCAAAGACCACAAGCTAATGAGGTGCACAAAAACTTGTCGTTGGCCATTTTTCATGGCAAGGATAAGATGTATCAAAACTAAGGTTGATGTGGAAGTTTGCGCTGCCTCGCGGCAACTCCATAGCTGCCTTACGCACATTTCTACAGGCTGTGCATACTTTAGCGACACACAGAGGTGATGCTGGGTAACAGTTCACATGAAAAAATGCCAACTTTTACTACTCAGTCTGATTGATGTGCCCATCAGAGACATAGTAGCAATTACCAGCCCTCCCCCCACCATTCGGGCTCGGCAACATTTGATTTCAACAATGTAAAAAAGGTTGATGCAAGGAGACAAAATTAACTTTTTCGCCAATGCATTTAATGCTTCATATTTAGATTAATATTTTTGAGGACATCTATTAATTTATTGTGGCGATTATTTTTCTACCTGCTGTGTTGTGTACATGGGGAAGGAGACGGCACAGGCAACAGGAGGGGGAATATTCTAAGCTCTATGTTTATATATATATATATATATATATATATATATATATATATATATATATATATATATATATATATATATATATATATATATATATATATATATATATATATATATATATATAAACATAGAGCTTAGAATATTCCCCCTCCTTATATATATATATATATATATATATATATATATATATATATATATATATATATATATATATATATATATATATATATATATATATATATATATATATATATATAAACCCCGTTTCCATATGAGTTGGGAAATTGTGTTAGATGCAATATAAACGGAATACAATAATTTACAAATCATTTTCAACCCATATTCAGTTGAAAATTCTACAAAGACAACATATTTGATGTTCAAACTGATAAACTTTTTTTTTTTGCAAATAATCGTTAACTTTAGAATTTGATGCCAGCAACACGTGACAAAGAAGTTGGGAAAGGTCGCAATACATACTGATAAAGTTGAGGAATGCTCATCAAACACTTATTTGGAACATCCCACAGGTGAACAGGCAAATTGGGAACAGGTGGGTGCCATGATTGGGTATAAAAGTAGATTCCATGAAATGCTCAGTCATTCACAAACAAGGATGGGGCGAGGGTCACCACTTTGTCAACAAATGCGTGAGCAAATTGTTGAACAGTTTAAGAAAAACCTTTCTCAACCAGCTATCCATCCATCCATTTTCTACCGCTTATTCCCTTCGGGGTCGCGGGGGGCTCTCAACCAGCTATTGCAAGGAATTTAGGGATTTCACCATCTACTGTCCGTAATATCATCAAAAGGTTCAGAGAATCTGGAGAAATCACTGAACGTAAGCAGCTAAGCCTGTGACCGTCGATCCCTCAGGCTGTACTGCATCAACAAGCGACATCAGTGTGTAAAGGATATCACCACATGCGCTCAGGAACACTTCAGAAACCCACTGTCAGTAACTACAGTTGGTCGCTACATCTGTAAATGCAAGTTAAAACTCTCCTATGCAAGGCGAAAACCGTTTATCAACAACACCCACAAACGCAGTCGGCTTCGCTGGGCCTGAGCTCATCTAAGATGGACTGATACAAAGTGGAAAAGTGTTCTGTGGTCTGACGAGTCCACATTTCAAATTGTTTTTGGAAACTGTGGACGTCGTGTCCTCCGGACCAAAGAGGAAAAGAACCATCCGGATTGATATAGGCGCAAAGTGTAAAAGCCAGCATCTGTGATGGTATGGGGGTGTATTAGTGCCCAAGACATGGGTAACTTACACATCTGTGAAGGCGCCATTAATGCTGAAAGGTACATACAGGTTTTGGAGCAACATATGTTGCCATCCAAGCAACGTTACCATGGACGCCCCTGCTTATTTCAGCAAGACAATGCCAAGCCACGTCTTACATCAACGTGGCTTCATAGTAAAAGAGTGCGGGTACTAGACTGGCCTGCCTGTAGTCCAGACCTGTCTCCCATTGAAAATGTGTGGCGCATTATGAAGCCTAAAATACCACAACGGAGACCCCCGGACTGTTGAACAACTTAAGCTGTACATCAAGCAAGAATGGGAAAGAATTCCACCTGAGAAGGTTAAAAAATGTGTCTCCTCAGTTCCCAAACGTTTACTGAGTGTTGTTAAAAGGAAAGGCCATGTAACACAGTGGTGAACATGCCCTTTCCCGACTACTTTGGCTCGTGTTACAGCCATGAAATTCTAAGTTAATTATTATTTGCAAAAAAATAAATAAAGTTTATGAGTTTGAACATCAAATATCTTGTCTTTGTAGTGCATTCAATTGAATATGGGTTGAAAAGGATTTTCAAATCATTGTTTTCCGTTTATATTTACATCTAACACAATTTCCCAACTCATATGGAAACGGGGTTTGTGTATATATATATATATATATATATATATATATATATATATATATATATATATATATATATATATATATATATATATATATATATATATATATATATATATATATATATTTGTGTGTGTATATAATATATATATATATATATATATATATATATATATATATATATATATATATATATATATATATATATATATATATATATATATTTGTGTGTGTACATAATATATATAAATAATAAATTACGTGTTCAAATAATCAAAATGTGTATGTGTGTGCATCTATGTGTGGAGATTACCTGTAGAGTGTTACCGGAGCGTTGAGCGAGAGGCAAGTCCAAAAGGGGCAGGGCAGGCTTGTAGCTTCGTGTGACAGGCAGGAAGTCGGGGTGATAGAGAGAGGCGTCAAAGGTTCGTGTCCAGGCGGGAGGTCGAGATCCAATAGGGTTAGCCAGAGAACCAGAGAGGAACACAGGGGAGACAAGACACACAGCTCATCACACGGGGACTGAGGTTTGCTGCTGGAACAACACGACACAGGACAATGCACAAAGAAACACGGAGGAGAAAACACAGGGAGCAGGATTGCATAGAGCATGATATACAGGGCAGGTAGAAACGTTCTGGCACAGGATAGCAGGTTGCGCAGGCTAAAGAAGGCAGGTCTGATCATCAGCTTCAGAAGTGCTGATTGCTGATTGCAGCCGCCAGGTGCAGAAGGAGATGAGCGCCCGTGGGCGTGTCCCGAGGCACTGAGGAATGCGCAGCGGCATGTGCTTGCGCCGTGACATGTTGTTGGGTTTCACATGAAACTTGATAAATGATTTTACATTGTGGTAATCACGTCACCCACCTCTTCTAAAACTTTACGTATCATTGTAGCAATATTTTCCTCCAGTCAGTTTTGCCCACAACCATCTATCTTCTTCGTCACCTTCTTCCTGACTGTGACAGTGCGCACTTCTCGCACCATCACCTCTCTCTCTCTGGCCACGAGAGCGAGGACCCACCGGCACATTGACACACTGACAGCGGGAGCAAATGTACTGCCACAAATGCAATGTCAGATCATCGTAATTTGGACAATATAACTTTCCAGGGGAATGTAGTCGGTGGTGATGGCATGAAATGTGCAGTTCAGAATTTGCCGGGAGATTCGACAACTTATAAACCGCCCAAGCTCCATTGACAATGTGGGCTTTTGAGAGTTGTGGTTGGTTCAGAATCTGGATAGAGAATAAAAATAGTTTTTAAAATGCCAATAGAATCAAAGAATGAATCAAACTTAATCCAAACTGGTAACCGCTTTGTTACAATATGAGATACCTAACTTGTAGCAATCATACTAACAAGCCTTTGATAGTGTAATGGTTCGCGCACTCACCTTTTATGCCACATGACGTGGGTTCGATTCTCGGCGTCGACAGTTCTCAAATGTGTTCATTACTCTAAACCAGGGGTGTCAAACGTACGGCCCATGGGCCAGATCATGGGAATATATGTTCCTCCATGTGCAGAGGTGGGTAGAGTAGCCAAAAATTGTACTCAAGTAAGAATACTTATACTTTAGAGATTTATTACTCAAGTAAAAGTAAGGAGCAGTCACCCAAATATTTACTTGAGTAAAAGTAAAAAGTACAGTATGTTGTGAAAAAAATACTCAAATACTGAGTAACTGATGAGTAACCTGTTCGTTTAATGATGACGGCAACAAATAATGCACAAAAACATAAAAATAGCAATGGGCAAATTCAGAGCCAGGGATATCTCTTAAGCAATTAAAACAATAATATATATTGAATAATAATACATTAAAATGAAATAAAAATTAAGGCAAATTGAGCCACAACAACTTAACCATAGGCTCATTAGGCATTCATTGATTGATTGATTGAAACTTGTATTAGTAGATTGCACAGTACAGTACATATTCGGTACAATTGACCACTAAATGGTAACACCCCAATAAGTTTTTCAACGTTAATCAATTACTTAATAAATGACCAAGTCGAGGTGATCTACCTCATATATACATATACATACACACACATATCATATATATATATATATATATATATATATATATATATATATATATATATATATATATAATATATATATATATATATATATATATATATATATATATATGTATTTATTTTGCCATTTTTGTTCACATGTCAAAGGTGTTTTAATGAATATACATGCATGTTTAACATATAGATTCCTTTCTTTCATGAAGACAAGAATATAAGTTGGTGTATTACCTGATTCTGATGACTTGCATTGATTGGAATCAGACAGCAGTGCTGATAACATCCACGTTTTCAAATGGAGGACAAAAAAAATTCCTCCTTTCTGTCTAATACCACATGAAAGTGGTTGGTTTTTGCTATCTTATTTGTCCAGCTTCCATATTCGTTTTTATACACTTTACAAGAAATACATTGGCGGCAAACTCCGTAGCTTGCTAGCTTGTTTGCGCTGGCTTTCGGAGACTCTTATTTTGTTAGCGCAGGCGTGATGTAGCGGCACTTTTATTGTGAAGGCAGGAACTGTGCGGTCAGTCTTTAAGCTTTTTTGACGGGAAGTACGGTTGAAATAAAAAAGTGTCTTTTTTCCTTCACACTTTTGATTGATTGATTAAAACTTTTATTAGTAGATTGCACAGTACAGTACATATTCCGTACAATTGACCACTAAATGGTAACACCCCAATAACACCCGAATACGTTTTTCAACTTGTTTAAGTCGGGGTCCACGTGTGACGGTCATGTGACCGCCTGGCTCTCTTTGATTGGTCCAGCGTCACCAGTGACTGCATCTGATTGGTGAAACGCAGGCATGCGATAGATCCTACTTTGAAGGTCTGTCTGACAAACCAAAACAAACAAAGCGTGCATTAACAGATCGATAAAAATCAGTAGCGAGTAGCGAGCTGAATGTAAATAAATGGAGCGGAGTAAAAGTAGTGTTTCTTCTCTATACATATACTCAAGTAATAGTAAAAGTATGTTGCATTTAAACTACTCTTAGAAGTACAATTTATCCCAAAAGTTACTCAAGTAGATGTAATGGAGTAAATGTAGCGTGTTTCTACCCACCTATGTCCATGTGGCCACTGAGCTAAAATGAGTTTGACACCTCTGCTCTAAATATTCCGTTTGATAATGTAACGCATTCTGCATTTATTCTTGTTTTAACCATCCACCAGAAATCAGCAGGTGGATGATATAGAGCAGTGGTCCCCAACCTTTTTGTAGCTAAGGACCGGTCAACGCTTGAACATTTGTAATATGTATTTTTAATTTTTATTTTAAATTTTTTGTTTTGTCATAAATAAATACAATCATCTTTGCTTACGGACTGTATCCCTGCAGACTGTATTGATCTATATTGATATATAATGTATATATTGTGTTTTTTATGTTGATTTTATAAAAAATAAAAATATTTTTATTTTTTTTATTTCTTGTGCGGCCCGGTACCAATCTGTCCACAGACCGGTACTGGGCCACGGCCCGGTGGTTGGGGACCACTGATGTAGAGGTTTTGTCAAGAGAAAAAAAAAATCTATAAAAAAAACAACTAAATCTTCTCTGTTCTGTACATCATTGTCCAGGTTACATTTTATAGTCATCTTCCTCCTTTTGTCACTTCCTCAAGGTGACAGAAAAACATTACACAACCTGTCCGATCATATGATTCTAACCTGTTGACAAAATACAAACATATACAGTACATCCATCCATCAATTTTCTACCGCTTGTCCCTTTCGGGGTCGCGGGGGGTGCTGGAGCCTATGTCAGCTGCATTCGGGCGGTAGGTGGGGTACACCCTGGACAAATCGCCACCTCATCACAGGGCCAACACAGATAGACACACAACATTCACACTCACATTCACACACTAGGGCCAATATAGTGTTGCCAATCAACCTATCCCCAGATTTACATAAAATATATATTTTTATACTTTGTTAATTTACTGTAACCAGCTAAACCATTTAGTCAAACATTTATTTTGATTCATTGTCGTTTCCAAAAGTCTTAACAGACGCAACGATTCAATGCATCACACTTTACATGGTTAAGATACAGCTGTTTGTAATCATACATTTGGCCAGCAGGTGGTGTCTTGTGCAGAAGTATGCAATGAAGGTTCGATAAATTCTCGAACCAATTGGCTCAAGTGGTTTAATGCCTCATGAGGCTTTATCTGTTCATCACGAGTAGTCGGGTGTGCACGACAATGCTACACACAAGCATGCACACAATTGCTTAGATTTTATTGACGTCACATTTGGCTGACTTCCTGCCCAATAAATATTTGTGGTGGTCAAATTAGCTCTTTTTTCAATTGGTACTAGGCGCCATTTAGCCTTTCTTGAATAAAAATGCCTTATGCTTGTGTTGTTTTAGGCTTCGAATCATTCAAATCGCGAAAAGGATAAACATTGCCTCAGAGTTCCTCGAGAGGTAATCAAAAAGAAACAATGAAAAGAAAAGCAGCTCACCCTCCAGTCTAAGGGAGCAGAGTGGAAGAATGCCCAAGTTTGCAGTGATGTATACAAAACCCAAAACCAGTGAAGTTGGCACGTTGTGTAAACCGTTAATAAAAACAGAATGCAATGATTTGCAAATCATTTTCAACTTATATTCAATTGAATACACTGCTAAGACAAGATATTTAATGTTCGAACTGAGAAACTATTTTTTTTTTTACAAATAATCATTAACTAAAAATGTAATAGCAGCAACACATTTCAAAAAAGTTGGCACAGAGGCATTTTTACCACTGTGTTACATGGCCTTTCCTTTTAACAACACTCAGTAAACGTTTGGGAACTGAGGAGACCAATTTTTGAAGCCTTTCAGGTGGAATTATTTTCCATTCTTGCTTGATGTACAGCTTAAGTTGTTCAACAGTCCGGGGTCTCCGTTGTTGTATTTTACGCTTCATAATGTGCCACACATTTTCAATGGGAGACAGGTCTGGAATACAGGCAGGCCAGTCTAGTATCCGCACTCTTTTACTACGAAGAAATGCTGTTGTAACACGTGCAGAATGTGGCTTGGCATTGTCTTGCTGAAATAAGCAGGGGCGTCCATGAAAAAAACGTTGCTTGGATGGCAACATATGTTGCTCCAAAACCGGAATGTACCTTTCAGCATTAATAGTGCCTTCACAGATGTGTAAGTTACCCATGCCTCGGGCACTAATACACCCCCATACCATCAAAGATACTGGCTTTTGAACTTTGCGCTTATAACAGTCCGGATGGGTTTTTTTCTCTTTAGTCCGGAGGACACGGCGTCCACAGTTTCCAAAAACAATGTGAAATGTGGACTCGTCAGACCACAGAACACTTTTCCACTTTGCATCTGTCCATCTTATATGAGCTCGGGCCAAGCAAAGCCGGTGGCGTTTCTGGGTGTTGTTGATAAATGGCTTTCGCTTTGCATAGTAGAGTTTTAACTTGCACTTACAGATGTTGCGACAAACTGTAGTTACTGACAGTGGTTTTCTGAAGTCTTCCTGAGCCCATGTGGTGATATCCTTTACACACTGATGTCGGTTTTTGAGGGATCGAAGGTCACGGGCCTTCAATGTTGGTTTTCGGCCTTGCCGCTTATGTGCAGTGATTTCTCCAGATTCTCTGAAACTTTAGATGGTGAAATCCCGTAATTCCTTGCAATAGCTGGTTGAAAAATGTTCTTAATCTGTTCGACAATTTGCTCACGCATTTGTTCACAAAGTGGTGACCCTCGCCCCATCCTTGTTTGTAAAAGACTGAGTCTTAAAACTTTTGCCCTCAATTCTAGAAACAATGAGGATGATTGGGATGTATTGAACCTCAAGAAATACTTGGTCAAAACAAAACCTCAGACTGGCTCGATGAAAATGATTGGGACATTCAGGATTTTCTTGACAAGAAATATTGCCACCATAAAAAATACCCCAAGGAGACAACTTGTGTTGCTAAGAACTGTCTGAACTGAGGAATATTAAAGATACCTGGATGAAGACTAAACACAGAGGGAATCCAGATCTACTCTGATTAAAGGAACTTTAAGATCTTCCACCGTGCTATAAAGACTGTTTATGGACCACAAACCACAGGATCTTTACCATTCATTTTAACTGATGGGGAAACCCTCCCGACAGAAGATGGTTTAAGTTTATTTCGAACATGAATACATTTATATGACACATTACATATTTGCAGTTTTTCATTCCAACATGTCTAAATATGAGTTGGAAGAAACAGAGCTTATTAAATCCTCCCTTTTTTCCATTTCATAACAATTATTAACACATTTGTTCACTTCCTGCTCTCAATTTTTACACAATTGAAACCATAAATAATAAAGGTTTCAATAAATAGTTTACTAAGTTTTAATTCACATAATGAAATAAATAAAATAATCTAATTTTTAATAAGGTTTCAAAATGTTCATCAGGATTCTTCTTCTTTGTACTTTGTACTTTGGACCTGATTTACCAAAGGCTTGCAAAAACTAAAACTAGAATAAGGCGTTCAATCCATTTCGCGTCTCTGTTTTTATTATTATGCAAAATATATGTTGTTAATCAAAACACCCACAATACTGGGAGTAGAAGATGCAGATATATTATACAGCACACACAATGTGATTTATCAACACTCATCATCGTTTTGCTCGCACTATTTAATGTTTTATTTTGCACGTCTTGTAGGTGCAAACTGACCCACATTCGGTGCTCGAGCTGCAAAAACAGATGTGTATGTGTCAACATATTTGCATGGTCTGTCAGGAATACAAAAATATTAGACATATTGTGTATTCAGCAACATCCACTTACAAGGGTATAGGTGCATGCTCTCACATTTTTAACAGTATCCACTCGGCATCCATTGCACCGGGCACCCGTTATTCCCATTGGGTTGAGTTTTTTCTTGCCCTGATGTGGGATCCGAGCCAAATATGTCGTTGTGGCTTGTGCAGCCCTTTGAGACTTTTCTGATTAGGGCTGTATAAGTAAACGTTGATTGATTGATGCTGGGTGACTTACGGGGCTGATTAAAACAATTGTTTTGATCCGATTAGTTTTATTTAATGCTGTTCGTTTTTTAATTTATAATATATATTATTAAAGGGGGTGTAACGATTGATCGATATATCGATGGATCAATTTATATTTCTTAAATTCAAGTAAAGCGATCTATGCTCAATCATAGTTGTGTCACGTCGGGGTCGCATCTTTATGCGGGGTCGTTCTCCCAGGAATGCAATACTGGCGTGAAGGTAGGAAATGATTTATTTATCATAAATCATCCAACTTACAAAATAGGCAAACAACAAAGGCAAGCGTGCCTAACACACTGGAATTTAAGGCAAAAACTTAGCATAAACTAGAGAGAAGGCAAAACTTACATTGACAGGTTGCAAGAAGCAAACAATGAAATCACACCGAGTGACCGGAAAAGGCAGGCTTAAATAGTAGTCTCTGATTAACGACAGGTGTGATCCAAACAACAAATGACAGGTGAAACTAATGAGGCGCCATGGTGACAAAAACAAACAAGGAAGCGCAGACGGAACTAAAGAAGTCCAAAACTAACAGAACATAACTAAACAAAACATGATCCGGACCACAGATCATGACAAGTTGGCCTTCCAGACGATATATATTGATCTAACATCGATTTAAAAGGTAATTTATTGATTTTATCGATACTATAAAAAAACATTGGCTTCAAGAACAGCAAACTTTATATAGTTGTTTTTAGTTTTTTTATATAAATAAAAACATAAATTTACGCAAGTCTATCGTACGTCTGATGTCATCACCAGGTGCAATCAGTCATCATAGCAAGTATGGCGGACAACAGAAGAGAAGCAGGGAGATGAAAAAGCCACCATTGTGATCCAATGTGTGGAAACACAGGCTTTTGTAAAGACTGAGATGTTCTCAATAAGTCGCAAACTGTAGGATATGTAAAACACAATGGCAAATCTCTTAAACCACCTATGGCGCCATTGGACAACAGTGATTGGCAAGCTATTTGTAAAATTTAGTAAGCTAAGCTATAAGTTACTCTCGATTAAATGTAGCTAAGCTACAAGGGAAGCTATCGCCGGAGAATTGTAGCAAGCTACACAGCAAAAGTAGCTTGCTACATCAAAGCTACATTTAACAGCATTTATATCTATGGGTCCACATGTATAGTATTGAGACTTTTATTAGTAGGTTGCTCAGTGAAGTACATATTCCGTACAATTGACCACTAAATGGTAACACCCAGATAAGTTTTTCAACTTGTTTAAGTCGGGGTCCACTTAAATTGATTCATTATTTACAATCAGTGGTGTGTGGGGGGGGGGTAGGATATGGACATCAAGTAGTGGACATAGAGAGAGAGAGAGAGAGAGAGAGAGAGAGAGAGAGAGAGAGAGAGAGAGAGAGAGAGAGAGAGATCAGAAGGCATAAGAAAAAGTATCTGCATTTGATTGTTTACATTTGATTATTAGCAATCCGGGGAGGGTGTTAGTTAGGGTTGTAGCTGCCTGGAGGTGAACTTTTATTGCGGTTTTGAAGGAGGATAGAGATGCCTTTCTTTTGCATTCCACATTGATGTGGCTTAGAAAGAGAATGAGTTAAGACCTTTGTTAGTTCGGAATCTGGGTTTTAACGTGGTTAGTGGAGCTCCCCTGGTGTTGTGGTTATGGCGGTCGTTAGGGAGAGTAGTTTGACATGTACTTCGGTATCAGGGAGGTGTAGCGGATTTTATAGACTAAGGGCTCAGTGCAAGTTGTTAACTCTGTCCTCTCACCTTGAGCCAGCCACTTTAAGAGAAGTTGGTAGGCAGTAGAGGTGGGATCTGTGGGTGGAGGCTCTAGAAGTAACCTGACTAGCTCGTTCTGAGATGTTTGGAGTTTAGATTTGAGGGTTTTGGAGGTGCCTGGGGTACCAGGAGGTGCATGCGTAATCGAAAAAGGGTTGAACGAGAGTTCCCGATCAGAATCCTCAAGGTGCTTTTGTTTGACCAGAGAGGAAAATTCTGTAGAGAAATCTTTGTTCGTTGGTTAACCTTTTTGATTTACCTTGGTTGCCATTTTATCACAGGAAAGGTTAGCCTCTAGAATGGAACCTAGGTAGGTGACCTCATCTTTCCTGGGTGATAACAATGTCACCTACTTTTATGGTGAAGTCATTGACTTTCTTGAGGTTGATGTGGGACCCAAACAGGATGGATTCTGTTTTACCCAAGTGTATGGATAGCTTGTTGTCAGCGAGCCAGGTGCAAGTTCTACAGAGCTCAGCACTGAGGATTTTCTCCACCTGTGACTTGTCCTTGCCGGATACCAGCAAGGCAGAGTCATCCGCAAACAAAAACAATTCACAGTCGCATGCCGATGACATGTCGTTTATGTATATTAGGAACAGTAAAGGTCCCAGTATACTGCCTTGGGGGACTCCACAGCTCACCAAGAGGGGGGGGGGGGAACACGGTGCCGTTCACCTCTACCACCTGCTCCCTCCCCTCCAAGTAAGATTGCATCCAGCTCCATGAGGTTTTGTTAAATCCGATTGCTCTGAGCTTATCCAACAGTATAGCGTGGTTAACGGTGTCAAAGGTCTTCTGAAGGTCCAGCATGACCATGCCGCAGTATTTGCCCGCGTCCACCTCATGTTTGATGTGGTCGGTCAGATAGAGAAGGCATGTGTCAGTGGAGTGGTTAGTTCTGAAGCCGGATTGGAAATTGTACATGAGTTTATTAGTGGCAAGGTAACTATCGACCTGTTCATAAACTATTTTTTTTTCATTACTTTCGAAATGGAACTGAGAATAGAAACAGGTCGGTAGTTGCCAGGTTCCAATTTGCTTCCTTTTTAAAGAGGGGAGTTACTCTTGCTATCTTAAAATCTTTTGGTACTTGGCCTTGTGTAATTGATAGGTTTATTATGTGCGTGATGATCGGGGCAATGATGTAGGCAGAGTCCCTGAGGAATCTGTAGGGAATATTATCAAGGCCGGTGGCCTTGTTAGGGTGGAGCGTGCTAAATTTTTTAATCACCTCATCAGCTGTGACCATTTCTAATTTAAAATCATCGTTGGATACTCCTAGCTTTCTGTAGAAGGCTTTAATGTGTTCTACACCAAAGCGACCAGAGTGGTGGGACAGCTTGTTGACAAGAGTTGCGGCTATGCTGGTGGAAAAGATGTTAAGTCTGCTAGCTACCTCCATTTTGTCTGTAATGATGGAGTCAGCCTCCTTGATGCTGATGTTGGTGAGTCTTGTTTTAAGTTTCTGGCTGCAACCAGGAAGCTGTTTGTTGAGAATTTTCCAGAGCTCACGTGGCTTATTTGTGTTTTCCTCTATTTTGTCGTTAATGTAATTTTTTTTTAAGGATTTAGTCAGGTTGGTTGACTTATTTCTTAATTTATTGCATTGCTTTTTGAGAGTTGAAAGGAGTAATTTGAGGTTGATATTATTGGGTTGTTTATCTACTTCTGTTTTACATTTTTGGTATTCAGAGTATTTCCTGTCTCTGTCTTTTATGGCAGCTAATAGGTCCGGATTCATCCATGGTTCCGAGCGGGCTTTGATCCTGACTGTTTTCACGGGAGCCATGTCATTTAGTATCTTTAGGAACGCCGTTTTGAAGCAATCCCAAGCAACATCGACCATGTTTTTTGCGAGCACAGGGGACCAGTCCCACTCATCTAATTTTAAATTGAAATTGTCATTGGAGTATTTTTTGAGGGATCTGGATTGGGCTGTTATGTGGCCATTGGCTTTAGGTTTAGCTATTTTACGGGTGCAGAAGGTTAGATAGTGGTCGCTAAGACCACAGATCATGACCCCACTATTTTTTATTTTAGGCCGGTCTGAAGTGAGAATGAGATCTATGGTTGATTGGGTGGAATCACACACCCTTGTAGGTATCGCTATTAGCTGGGAAAGACCGTGCAGATTACAAAACTTGCTGAAGGATCTGAAGACAGGCGCATCTGTGCGTTGAATATCTGTGTTCAGATCCCCAGTTATAATTTTCTCCACGTTGTCTGTCCCTGCCAAGCATTCTTCCAAAGCCCCATATAAATCACTCTGATTAGGGGGTCTATAAACAGTCCCTATTAGTACCGGCTCAGCGTTTTTAAATGTGATTTCCGCCCACACAGATTCCAGGTCATTGTGGTTAAGATCAGTGCGAGTTATGTATTTAATATCCTGGTGAATATACATATAAACGCCCCCACCGTGTTTATTCCTATCCTTTCTGACAACCGAAAAGTTTTCTATTTCTATCTCTGAGTCAGAAATACTTTGATCAAATTTGGTTTCAGAGAAACACAAGATTTTTACCTTTGTGTTGAGGAACATTTCTCTGATTTGGTCAAGTTTGGCTCTAGAGAGGCTGTTCACATTAAGGTGGATGATGTGTAGTCCACTGGAACCAAAAAGAGCATCAGAGTCCGCTGTGTTGTGGTACTGACCAGAAAAATTGTTGGTTATTATTGCTGTTGAAGTTGGAGAGCAAGGAGAGAGAGGAGTATCAATGTTAATGTAGCTGAGAGTGTACAAATGGAGTCAATAAGAGTCCATTACTATTAACTATTTGTCATTTAGCTGGGTACACCCTACAACTACTTATAGGGGTCCCCACACTCCACTCTATGTATTTATTTGATTTGCATTTTCTTTGACCCCTATAATGTTATTCATTTTCTCTGCCTACAGTAAAAAAACAGCATCTATCTATAGCTTGGCAAAAACTACAATAACCTGTGTGTTGTTTGGGAACAGTTGTTAATGGTTATGTGCAGTAAAACTTTCCATGAACTCAACTCACCTTAATAAAACCTTGATTAAATACATTTATGTTGGACATCTTAGATGAAGAGAGCAGTTATGATTTTGGTTTAAAGAGTAAACAACTAAAAACAAAAGTTTTTGGCAGTTGTTTCTCTATATGCATACATTTGTCTAAGTATGGTTAAGGACAAGCATTGTTGTGGGTTTCCTGGATGTCTTCTTCATCACTAAAGGAAACAATTAATCTGCAGGAGAGAATTCCTCTGCCATTTTCAAGTATGTTTTTTTTTTTTGAGTGGTCAGCTTGAAGCATCCCTCTATCTCCGACTCCCTCGTCGTCATGTGACATGAGTGTGTGTCTGTTATGATTTTGCTTACTAATTTTGATGACCTTAACTTTAGCCAATTGTGACTTATCATACGAACACCAACCAATCATCATGGATTGTCTCCGTATGTATGGATGTTCTCATTCATCCAAGCCATTGTATTTTCAAAAATTTTTGGGGGGCCTAGATTTGCAGTGTATTTTCTCTGTTTGTAGCTTGTTACTTTGCATACAGTCGGATTTTGGCCCCCGGCCATTTTTTTCATCATAGACTTATTAGATTGGTCAGATCTAGTCCAGCAGCTGGTGCCAAAACCCTATATACTTATACTCCAACACCAGGAGGGTGTGCCTGGGCAGGAGTAACTCCACCCTATCATAGCGAGAAAAAAACAACTGTTGAGATGCCAACAAGCAATCCTACTGTCAATGCCAACGACAGTCGTCGAACTGTAATTTCCCACTTGTTAGCATTGAGGTATTGTTTGGCAGAACAATCGCTTTGGATTGAGGACTATCAGCCCAAAATAGTCAGAATCACCCACGTTATCATTCCATTCAGCTGTAAACAAAAGGCACAAAGGAGCATCTGCGAGCAGGATGTTTCTAACTCCTGTTATTTGTTGGAGGCTAAATTGCATAGTATTTTAGGAATGGTTGAAAGGACAGTGTTGTATGTGGGAGATAGGTGGTGTCACAGACCACCTCCTCTGTTCAGGGATGTTTTTTCAACTTTGACGTAGATGGCTTCCCTCACTTCTCTTTCGTACCATCCGTCCTCCCTGTCCAGAATCTGTACATTTTTGTACATGAAGGAGTGCTGTTTCTCCTTGAGGTGCAGGTAGACAGCGTTGTTTTAACCTGAAGAGTTCGCCCGTAGGCTGTGTCATACGTCGGCTTAATGGTTGTTTTCCATCCATCCATTTTCTACCGCTTGGTTTTCACAATATATGATTCAGTGCATTCATCATTACACTGGATAGCATACATTGGATTGTTTTTGTGGGTGCAGGGTGTCCGGTTTTGAGGATTCATTGCGTCAGGGTGTTGCCTGATTTGAAGTGTACTGGGATGTTGTGTTGGTTAAAAATTATTCTGAGTTTCTCAGATTGACCTGATACATATGTTTGCTTCTGTCATCTTTTCCGTCTTATCCACTCAGTTCTTGTTTCTTCCAGAACTGGATGCACTTTTCACAAATGACCAAATGGGGTAACCACAGGTTTTGAAAGCTTCCCTCAAATGCCTATGCTCTTTCTCCTTGGCGTGTGGGCAGGTGGGAATATTATTGGTTCTGTGTTGTACGGTTCTGATAACGCCCAGTTTTTGTTCATGGCATGTTTTTTATTAAAAGCTCTTTCATGGGGAGTTTCTTGATTGAATACTCCACAACCCTTTCCAGTAATGCCGCTGATGCCTGCTGGAAACACTGCACTTGCTGCGCTGTAATGTCTCCTACTACAGGCAGCCTGTTTAGTGTAGTTCCAGTAGTGAAGCCAATCATCAATGTTTCTCCTACAAGAGAACCAAAACAACATCTTCAGAGGTTATTAACAATACTGTATGCACCAACATGTCAGTATGAGGCAGGAATAAGACTGTATTGAGTCACTTTAGTCACCATCAAAAACCATAAGAGCGAAATTGAAAACACCTCTTTAAGTATCTTCATATCAGAAATTGATTGAATAGTTTATTAGACAGACATGCAAATATTTGGGCTAAACAAAAAAGTGTTGGGCACTTGTTTCCATTGTGTTCGCATATGTGACGAGATGACTGCAACCCTCTAACAAACTGTGTGTGAGTGAGATCATTGAGTGGATAGTACATGTGCATATTCCGATGTAAAATTTGTCCAATCATAATTTACCTGGCAGTTGGTTGGATGGCTCCCCAAAGCGGATTTCATGCAGTTCCCAGTGCTGCAATGCTATGGACTTCAGACATTTTGAGAGCAGCTTGTAGATGAAACCCTTCCTCTAAAAAAAATCAGAAAAGATTTACAATTGTACATTTATTTTTTGCAAATAAAAAAAGAACAAAGGTAGTACACCATACTAGCAGACTGTATACCAACGTTCCCAATTTACCTCATCATGTAGGAAGAGGAAGAGGTTGAAGGTGGAGAAGACTGGAAAGGTTGTTTGATAAAATAGCAGGTACACTTCTGTGATTGGGTCAGAGAATGCTTCCACAAGCCTCCTGAACCTTGGTTGTTGGTCATCTGTGGGGAAAACAGAGAAAAATGGTTGTACATACCACATTCATTAACTCCTCAGTCTTCTCTAATAGCCATACATTTAGATCATAGGTGTCAAAGTCGAGGCCCGCGGGCCAGACTACGGATGATATTTGATTAGTATTAGAACCTGCCCGCTGGCCACAGCAGCCCGTTGCTGTTTTGCACGTACCACCATCAGTGTTGGGGCTAGGAATGTTCAAAATCAAGTCATAAAAATGGGGTGCCACAGTAAATTATTGGGGTGCCACTTTTTTGTAACCGTTTTGAAAACAAATGGTAAATGTATGCATTATCCTGTTATATCTCACATTCTATATTTTGTTTTGGAAAAAGGTTGTCATAGTTACTTAAATCATTAAAAAAAAATACAAAAGAAAACACATTTTTATGCATATGTAAATTTATTCATTCGCTTTCTTCTTTCCTTCATTGATCTAACCTTTACCTCTGCCAGTATTTTTTCTATATTTTTATTGTAATATTTTCAGAATGTGTTTGTCCTATTTTTGGCCAAAGTAAGACAAAGAAAACAATCTGAAGTTGTCTTTATTTTTTATTTTTAATGCCATGATTTTAATAGTCCGGCCCGTGTGTGCACAGATTTTCCTCCAAGCGGCCCCTGAGCTAAAATGAGTTTGACACCCCTGTTTAGATCATTAAAATGTGATGCCTACTTAATGACTTCATGTAGCTGGCCAGTGGCGCATACTTTTGCAGGATACGAGTCAAACACTTTTATAGGCTCAACCTTTGGACAGAAACGTGTATGAGCATTGCCATGAACTCACTTCCATGAAGCTCACAGAATTCTGTGACAAGAGTGGAACATCTTAATGTCAATTTCATCAAACTCTTCTGGAATTTAATTTGTACTACATTGGGAGTGCACACACACACACCTGTCAGGTAACCTTTACAATTGGTACTTCCTTTAAACTGACCAGATCTTTTGGATCAAATCCACACACCTGCAATACATAATTAATTTTAGTCACAGCACTTTGTTGTCATTGGTTCATGTTGGACTTGACATTAGGCATAGCGGATACAATAGGGTTTAAGCATTCATGATTCAACTCACATCCAAAAAGGCCTGGCCAGCCTGTTTGGCAGTGTTGAGAATGATGTGACAATAGCACCCATGGATGTAGATGCTGGTATGTTCTTGAAAAATTGTACATGCAATGGAGTTATTTGGTCTTGTATTGACAGGAGCATTATCAATAGACACACTGACACAGTTTCTCCATGGTATGGCATTTTTCTGCAATGCCTCATCCATCTTGTAGATTACTTCAGCTGTGCCGCAGTTTGGCCCACTGGTGGGGCACATATCAAGGAACCCGTGGACAACTTGCTGAGGTCACTGTCATATATCCACACAGTGAGAGGATTCATTCCTATAATTATACGTACAAATTCCATATATGTCAGAATAAAAAGGTACAAATCAGACTGAAATTGTGTGTGTCTCTGTCTGTTCTGAAATGGGTGCTGGAAACTGTGGAACATTTAAAGGCCTACTGAAACCCACTACTACCGACCACGCAGTCTGATAGTTTATATATCAATGATGAAATCTTAACATTATAACACATGCCAATACGGCCGGGTTAACTTATAAAGTGACATTTTAAATTTGCCGCTAAACTTCCGGTTCGAAACGCCTCTGAGGATGACGTATGCGCGTGACGTAGCCCGGCGAACACGGGTATGCCTTCCACATTGAAGCCAATACGAAAAAGCTCTGTTTTCATTTCATAATTCCACAGTATTCTGGACATCTGTGTTCGTGAATCTGTTTCAATCATGTTCATTGCATTATGAAGAAGGAAGCTGAGCAAGCAAAGAAGAAAGTTGTCGGTGCGAAATGGACGTATTTTTCGAACGTAGTCAGCCACAACAGTACACAGCCGGCGCTTCTTTGTTTACATTCCCGAAAGATGCAGTCAAGATGGAAGAACTCGGATAACAGAGACTCTAACCAGGAGGACATTTGACTTGGATACACAGACGCCTGTAGAGAACTGGGACAACACAGACTCTTACCAGGATTACTTTGATTTGGATGACAAAGACGCAGACGTGCTACTGTGAGTATGCAGCTTTGGCTTTTTTTTGCGTATGTACGTAACTTTTTTAAAATATATAAGCTTTATGAACCTTGGGTTAGGTCTTTTGGGCTGAGTGATTGTGTGTATTGATCATGTGTTTGAATCGTATTGGCGTGTTCTATGGAGCTAGGAGCTAGCAGAGGAGCTAGGAGCTAGCATAACACGTACCGTACCGTACCGTACGTGCGCGTCACGTAAGTAACTTTTTAAAAATATATAAGCTTTATGAACCTTGGGTTATGTGAACGGTCTTTTGGGCTGAGTGATTGTGTGTGTTGATCAGGTGTTTGAATTGTATTGGCGTGTTCTATGGAGCTAGGAGCTAGCAGAGGAGCTAGGAGCTAGCATAACAAACACGCAGGTGTTATTATGCAGGATTAATTTGTAGCATATTAAATATAAGCCTGGTTGTGTTGTGGCTAATAGAGTATATATATGTCTTGTGTTTATTTACTGTTGTAGTCATTCCCAGCTGAATATCAGGTCACCCCCGGCTCTCACAGCATCTTCCCTATCTGAATAGCTTCAACTCCCCACTAGTCCTTCACTTGCACTTTACTCATCCACAAATCTTTCATCCTCGCTCAAATTAATGGGGAAATTGTCGCTTTCTCGGTCCGAATCTCTCTCACTTCATGCGGCCATCATTGTAAACAATAGGGAACTTTGCGTATATGTTCAACTGACTACGTCACGCTACTTCCGGTAGGTGCAAGCCTTTTTTTTATCAGATACCAAAAGTTGCGAACTTTATCGTCGTTGTTCTATACTAAATCCTTTCAGCAAAAATATGGCAATATCGCGAAATGATCAAGTATGACACATAGAATAGATCTGCTATCCCCGTTTAAATAAAAAAAATTCATTTCAGTAGGCCTTTAATGACCTGTATCATTTGATCCATCTGATCAACGTGAAAGGATTGGTCCTCATCTTCATGACCAGTTCCTTTCTAAAGTGAGGAGCCACTACTTAATTTATTATGCTGGACATTTTTGTGTGGGCAGACTTGAAGCTCTGTGCAATTCCGGAATCTTTGAAGCATTATTTTTGCAATGGGCTACTGCAAAAGGCACATTGTGTTTCACCATTGACACTGCTACCTTTACATCAGCTCTCCTTGACTACAACAGAAAGGACGTAATTAAAAAGCAAAACATGAATAGACCATTGTTTTTGATTGAATTAATGTCTTAGTGGTAGATTCATGGTCCATAAAAAAACAAAATTACATACAAAAATAAATAAAGGTTTAAATGAACATTATAATAGACCAGTGGTTTTCAAACTTTTTTCACCAAGTACCACCTTAGAAAACACTCCAAGTAACACAATGACCAACATTAAAATACAGTAAGCCTGAGTATTTATTGAAAACAAGGCAGAGGTTGTTTTTTTAACAAGAATATTTAATATTTTTGGCCACTGTAACATTAAACACAGTTTAGTTGAAATGGAATTATTTCTTTTTTGTCCTCAAAATTCTACACACAATACCCTATAATGACAATGTGAAATGGAATCATTTCATTTCTGTCCTCTAAATTCTACACACAATACCCTATAATGACAATGTGAAATGGAATAATTTCATGTTTGTCCTCTAAATGCTACACACAATTCCCTATAATGACAAAGTGAAATGGAATACATTTATTTTTGTCCTAAAAAATATACACACAATACCCTTTAATGATAATGTGAAATGGCATTTTTTTTATTGTTTGTCCTCAAAATTCTATACACAATACTTTATAATGACAATGTGAAATGGAATAAATTCATTTCTGTCCTCAAAATTCTACACACAATACCCTATAATGACAATGTGAAATTTAATAAATTCATTTTCGCCCTCAAAATTCTACACACAATACCCTATAATGACCATGTGCAATTGAATAAATTCCTTTTTGTCCTCCAATTTCTACACACAATACCCTATAATGACAATGTGAAATGGAATACATAAATTTTTGTCCTCAAATTTCTACACATAATACCCTATAATGACTATGTGAAATGGAATAATTTCATTTTTGTCCTCAATATTCTACACAGACTACCCTATAATGACAATGTGAAATGGAATGCATTCCTTTTCGTCCTCAAAATTCTACAGGGTGAATGGGTAAAGGCAGGAAGCACCAGCGTGACCCTACTATGCAGAGAAGGTAGGTAATGTGCAGGTAAAGATATGTTGTATGGGTGACAGAAAGAAGCACCAGTGTGACCCCAGGATGCAGGGAAGGTAGGTAATGTGCAGGTAAAGATATGTTGAACCAAATGGACCACAATTTGGTTATGTATAGAACTTCAACTTTTGAATTTTCAGAAACACTGCTTTAGGGGGGTTTAAATATATTAGTCTGTAACTCTGACACACACACTAGACCAGACCTGGGCAATTATTTTGACTTGGGGACTACAAACATATACATACATATGTACAATCATGGTCAAAAGTTTACATACACTTGTGAAGGACATAATGTCATGACTGTCTTGAGTTTACAATAATTTCTACAACTCCTATTTTTTTGTGATAGAGTAATTGTAGCACATACTTGTTTGTCACAAAAACATTCATGAAGTTTGGTTCTTTTATGAATTTATTATGGGTCTACTGATAATGTGACCAAATCTACTGGGTGAAAAGTATACATACAGCAACATACATTATCAATTTTGGTGACGTAGAAAAGTTCCAACCAAATCAAATTAGCTTTTTGGCATGACCTCTTAACTTCATGTGAGTGATTATGATTGACGACACTTGTTGACTTCTCTGAGCAGGTAAGATGATTGTAATATATTTAAACAGAGAAGGAAGCAGTCGTGCATGTAAGGTTCTCAAAACATAAATCAATCCTCGAGCGCCGAGGAGTAGGCGAGGCAGGCATAAGTAGCAGCCTGCTGATTAGCACCAGGTGTGGCCAGGCTGCCAATCAGCAGCAGGTGATGGGAAAACAGCACTCAGGGAGACATGCAGGAAATTGAACCAAAATAAGTGCACTGATAGGAAATAAACACAAAACAAGTAAACACAAACAGAAATGAAGTGACAAATCGTCACAAAATAAGCATTAACACATGATGGCTTTTTCAATCCAATCATTTTGTCTGTCTGTTGGCTTTTGATCAGGCTGCATTGTAAATAAATGATAACTGGGTTATACTTGTATAGCGCTTTTCTACCTTCAAGGTACTCAAAGCGCTTTGACAGTATTTCCACATTCACCCATTCACACACACATTCACACACTGATGGCGGGAGCTGCCATGCAAGGCGCTAACCAGCACCCATCAGGAGCAAGGGTGAAGTGTCTTGCCCAAGGACACAACGGACGTGACTAGGATGGTAGAAGGTGGGGATTGAACCCCAGTAACCAGCAACCCTCCGATTGCTGGCACGGCCACTCTACCAACTTCGCCACGCCGTCCCCGAAATTGAGAAATTGTTCTCAATTGCCTTACTAGGGCTGTACTGTGCAACAAATTTACTCGCAAATGCAACTAAAAATAGACTGTGCGACTTGAAAAAACAACAACTTTTCATCGCGTCTTGCTCCTAAAAGAACTCCATCCAAATTTGATCAAACGAGAGTAAAATGTTTGCCCACCTGTATAACAAATAAACTCATAACCATAAACAAATGAACAAATGATTGATGTGGAAGTGATCACTCAGTGAGTGCTGAAAGTTGTGTGTGACCATGTGTCCCTACCTCCTGCACCATCCACAGAGGGGAGCCCCGCTCTTCCAAGTTTACACATTCAGGCTGACTAAGCCTTCCCAACACGGAAGAAAGAACGTCTTAGTTGAAGGCACTGGTCAGTAAAAAACATTGTTTTTTTTACCACCTTTAAAAACTTGACGCAAACTGTGGAGGTCGCAGGGAAAAGTTAACAACAAATCAATGATTGAAGTGAAAAAAACTTGCCAAATTGCCATCCAAACAATACCCAGTTTGGTGACAAGAACATACAGCCATGGAAGCACATTCAATCTATTTAATAAGCAGAGGTAACACAAACCAGTGAAAAATTAAAAAGAGCTGCCGTCAGAGCCAACAAACTGCAGCTGCCAGCCTGCTGAGCTAATAAAACAGCTCAAACGCAGACATCACAGGTCACTAGGCAACAGGCACCGCCTTTTAAAAGGCTCACGCACACAATGCTCTCATATGACATTTCTCTCAACTGCATTACACCAGCTTTTTGAAGTTGTTTTTTTTTTAAGTAACACTTAGCCCATTAATTTCCCAAGTAATTAATTACATCTATTAAAGAGTAATCATGTACATTACTTAATTACTTTTTTGGTAAAGTAACAATTAACCATAATTAATGACTTTTTAAAAGTACATTTCAGTTGGCCAGGTTGGTGTTCCTGGCTAACATATCTGTGTGTATGTCCAATAATAATGTTTATTGTTAAAGAGCAATTATTTTCATGTTGACCTTTAAACATGTCCTCCTAAACCAGAGTACATTACTGTACATGTTGTTCTTTTATGTTTTTGGTTAGCTGAATAATTGAGCATAGCTAAATGTTTTTTTGAAAGAAGATTTGAGATTATATGAGATTTTTCTTATATTATTTTCAAGGCACTTCTTTTTTATGATGTCAAAACACCTACTAAGTTGGGATCTTATTATGCAAAACCTACTTGTCTTATTTGTTGGTTCCTGTTTTTGTGTATTAGGGATCCTCATCAGTCCCAAAAATTCTAAATCAAGGCATGGTGGAGATATGTAGTTACATTAACGGATATTTCCGTTTATAGGTTAGTTTATGGGCCAAATTATAACAGGATATGAGTTTTGATCCATATCGCCCGGCCCTACAGTCATAATAGCGACAGTGCTAGCACAGTTTAGGGATGTTCTGTGTTTAATTGAGCATTGCAGTAGGCCTTATTATGGCATTGTGTTTATAAGTATGAGTGCACATGTGTACCTTGTTTGAGTGTTAATATTGCTGAGGATGTCGTTGAGGCTTGTGCAGCCCTTTAAGACACTTGTGATTAAGGGCTGTATAAATACATTTTGATTGATTGCTTTGATTGATTGAAATTGTGATATTTAAGACATTTCATATTGCTACTAAATGTATTTCTGTGCTACAAAAAATCTTCTGTGCTCCATTTTTTTTTTCATTTAGTAGCACCTGTGCTACTAGTAAAAAAGCTAAGTGTACAACACTGCTTACGTAAATAAATAAAGGTTACAGTAAATAGAAAATGTGTAATTGTAAGCGTCAGAACATAAACATTGACTGTGTTGCACATAGGGGTGTAAAATAATATATTTTTAGGTACACTGGCTTTGGCTCAATACACAGGCGTATCGAAGTCCACATTAATTAGTGCAGAGAGCACCTTCACAAACATGCAGCCTTTGACTGGGGAGTGTCATGGCTTGTGATAATGCAAAGAAGACAAAGAACGCAGACCCTCTTCTGTTGTTTAGCCATGCTACGCATTCCCAGTAAAATACATAAGCCAGGGATGTCCAAAATGCCATTACTTTTTTACAAGCTTGTATTGCTTCTCGTTCCAAAAAAATAAACCTTAGGTATTAATATAGTATTCATTTGTTTATTTACGTTGTATCCATGCTTTTTATCAAAGAATTACCTGCCCGCAGTTTGTAGGTGTTTGTTTCATTTAAAAATAATTTATGGAAATAAAATTGTAGCAAAATTATTTGCAAACGTTATATTATTCTCGTGCGTGTGTACTAATTTGTGTGTTTGTATATCAATCCAAGTGTGCGTATTCAGGTCCGCATACGTGTGTTTTAGATCTACGTACGTGTTTTATCACAAAGAACCCTCGATAGGCTGTTTACTTATACGTGACTTTTGCGACACTTCTGCCGTGTAAGATTTGAGGGAGTGCATCCAGATTCATGAGCATGTAATACAATCCGCGTGTGTGTGTCTGAGGTGTGCCTACATTTAACCAACCATGGAAGACATCACACTATTTAAACCAATCAGAAACAACGTAGAGCTAAGGTGTGTGACAGAGAGATGCCAAGACCTGCCTTAAGTTGTTTCTGATTGGTTTCAATTGTATATTGTTCGTTGGTTAATTGTAGGCACTGTGGATTGATGGCTTGGTCTGGGATTGGTTATTTTGATCAATCAATCAGATTTACTCGAACTACGGCAAGCTGCAAGGATCAAAGTTTACTATTATGAAAAAAATATAGAGTAGTAAATGGGGAATATAAGTGTGAGAAGTGCAAGAAGTGGCGTGAGAAAGGGTTAAATTGCATGACTTTCAAGCTCAAAGCGTAAAGTTTGGCAGGTCTGAGCAAGTGTTCAGTGTGGTCCATCGTTGTTGACTACATCATAGAATAACATCATCAGAGGCTGCAATGCGCCAACTAGTGGTGAGTATAAGGAAAGGCAATGGGGAGTTACACGCAGACAACTCTTTTTACACCTTCAAATCGCTGTACAGACAGATCAAAATAACCAATCCCAGACCAAGCCATCAATCCACGGTGCCTATATTTAATCAACCACTAAAGACACTATGTAATTTAAACCAATCAGAAACAACTTAAGGCGGGTCTTGGCATCTCTCTTTCACACACCTCAGCTGTACATTGTTTCTGATTAGTTTGAATTGCGTGGTGTTTTCTGTGGTTGGTTAAATGTAGGCACACCTCAGATACGCACACGCAGATTGTATTACATGCACGCACTTCTGAATGCACACGTGTAACAGGGTCAATTATGTAATGTAAATAATGTATCTTATAATGTTTTATTATTGTTATAATTACACAAAATGTGTAAGTTACATGTAAATACCTGAAGGTTGTTTGATATTTTGTCAATAGGGAACCATTGTGTTGTTGTCCCTCCGACTACAGTAATTGCTGTGACACCCTGTCTCTATATATGCGTTGGACACACCCTCCTACTTCCCTTAAGTCCACGATAACGGGAGAGGTAGGCGTCCACGCGACAACAGAAAAAGTACATTTTTCTTGTTTCTTGTTTTCTTGTTCTGTATTATATTTGTGTAGGGGCTTGACGATTGGCAGAAAATTGACAACAATTGTATTCTGTGTATTATCAGTAAAGTGCATCTGAGCAGCAAACCATGGTGTCGGTCGTATTCAGTCACACACAACGCAGAGGAAAAGACCACCGGTTACACACACATACGTTGTATTACATGCTTGCGTCTCTGGATGCGCTCACTCAAATCTTACACGGCAGAAGTGTCACTAAAGTCACGTGTAAAAATGACAGCCAATAGAAGGATCCTATATCTTGCAGATCATAGATACACACGCGCATGCATTGTATTACAAGCATGTGCTTCTGAGTGCACGCGCACACGTTGTATTACACGCTCATGAATCTGGATGCGCACGCTCAAATCTTACACAGCAGAAGTGTCGCAAAAGTCACGTGTAAGTAGACAGCCTACTGTGGTTTATTTCTGATTAGGACAGACAGACAACTTGAAACACTCATACGTGGATCTAAAACACATGTACGCGAATCTGAATACACACAGTCGGATTGATATACAGTTACACAAATTAGTACACAAGCATGCAAATTGGATTACATGCGCACAGATTGAGATACACATTTGTAAATAATTGTGCTACAATAATACTTCCATAATAATTAAACGCTATTTACAATAAAAATCTAAGATTTTGTACACTTAGTATCTCGGCCCGGGCGCACACTAGCGCGCATTTATCTGTGCGCTGCGCTGGGCGCACCTCCAGGATGCATTCAATCATGAGAAGAGCTGCCTTCTTAAGCCAGCACAACCTGCTATCCAGGGCCAGAACGTAGCGACCTATCATGTACAGTAAGCCAAATCTATCCAGCTCTATGCACCCTTTTGCACTCTGTGATTCTCCCCCGCCCCCTGTGTTCATTTGTCTCGTGTTCTTCCGTGCCGCCTCCTTGCAGACTACCTTCGTTCCCACGTCACAAGCTGTGTGTCTCGTCTCCCCGCGTTCCCTCTGATTCCCTGGATGCATCTTGGATCTGGACCTCCCGCCTGGACACGGACTTCGACGCCTCGCTATTGCCCCGACTTGGACTTCCGCACCTCGTTCAACAGTTCCAGGTAGCACTCAGCATTTAATTCCACACACAGTCGCACACATACACATCTGAATTAGTCACACTTCATTTCCTATTGTATATAGATAAATAAATAGAGCTAAAACGACGTCCCTCCTGCCTGTGTCGTCTTCTTCCTTGTACAACCGTAACACTTAGGGCCTGATCTAATAAAGATTTGCATGTATTAAACACGTGCAAACTTGATAGTGTCTCTTAAATAAGCACAATATCTCCTACGTGGGAAAACTTCTTGCAATATGCATTATCTTGCCATGGATCATTCCAGACGCACCATCACAACACTGCAGCACCTCCAAAAACATACTTTCAGTGTGCTAAAAGTAGGTTCTGTTATCTAGATCAGTGGTCCCCAACCTTTTTGTAGCTGCGGACCGGTCAACGCTTGAAAATGTGTCCCACGGACCGGGGTGTGTGTGTGTGTGTAGGGTGTGTGTGTGTGTGTGTGTGTGTGTGTGGGGGGGGGGGTATGGTATTTATTTATTTTTTTGTTATAAAGAAATACAATCATGTGTGCTTACGGAGTGTATCCCTGCAGTCTGGATTGATCTATATTGATATATAACGTATATATTGTGTTTTTTATGTTGATTTAATAAAAAAAATAAAATGCATTTTTTTAATTTATTTTTTTATTTCTTGTGTGGCCCGGTATTAATCGGTCCACGGAACGGTACCGGGCCGCGGCCCGGTGGTTGGGGACCACTGATCTAGATCATAGTATAGCATAGAAAAGGTTTTATATACTAAATTTGTTTGCTGCAAAACGCCACAGGTTGGACCATTTGATGCCATAAATGTGGAGGGAAATGAGTGTCTCCGTGGTGACGGCTGGTGTACAAGCAAAAACCTTCTTTAAATAGTGCTGTCTAACAACTTTTGCACTTTGCATCATTCAAGTCCCTTGCTTCAGTGGATCCCTAAGATCAATATCATTTACTTGCCTGTACCCAGTTTGTCATTAATCTCAACTGGGAACATGTCTGTCTCCAAAAATACTTAATATGACAATATGCAATGTTTTGAATGATTGAAACTTTTATTAGTAGATTGCACAGTACAGTACATATTCCGTACAATTGACCACTAAATGGTAACACCCGAATAAGTTTTTTAACTTGTTTAAGTCGGGGTCCACGTTAATCAATTCATGGTAATGTGGCATGTCCTAATAAACTGTTATAACAAAGACAAAAAAAATCAGACACGCGCCTTCCTGCTATCATGCAAGATTAATTAACATTACAGAGGCTTTGGTTCATCCATCCATACATTTTCTGTGTCACTCAACCTAAAATGCGTGCTTTCGAAATGTGGGAGGAAGCCGCAGCACCACCAGGAAATCCACACAAACAATATTGTTAATATGGAAGCCCCATATAAACTATATGTAAATTACTTGCAATAATATCTAAAGTCAAAGAACTGCTTAATGAAAAAAAACATTTGTATTATTATTTTATACTGTTCCCTGGTTCTCCCTTACATGACCTATGGCCTAGAAGTGTGGGGAAACACTTATAAACCCAATCTTAATCCAATTAGTACCATTCAAAAAAGAGTGATCCGCATTGTGAATGAAATGGCTTACATGGCACATACAAATGAGCTTTTCATTAAATTTAAATCACTACATTTGAAGGATTTGGTCCACTTTAAGATAGCACAATTTATCTATCCATCCATTCATTTTCTTCCGCTTGTCCCTTTCGGGGTCGCGGGGGGTGCTGGAGCCTATCCCAGCTGCATTTGGGCAGAAGGTGGGGTACACCCTGGACAAGTCGCCACCTCATCGCAGGGCCAACACAGATAGACAGACAACATAGACAGACAACATTTACACTCACATTCACACACTAGGGCCAATTTAGTGTTGCCAATCAACCTATCCCCAGGTGCATGTCTTTGGAGGTGGGAGGAAGCCGGAGTACCCGGAGAGAACCCACGCAGTCACGGGGAGAACATGCAAATTCCGCACATAAACCCCTGAGCCCAGGGATCGAACCCAGGACCTTCACATTTTGAGGCACATGCACTAACCCCTGTGCCACCGTCACACAATTTATGTATAACATAAACAATACCAAGTTACAAGTGTATATACAGATATATAAATATATATATATATAAACGAGACTGTGTTTATAATTTCTGAAAAAAAGAAATGTTTAAAAAAACATACGTGAGAACGAGTGCAAAGCAGCTTTGTGTGTCTTTTGTTGTGATTCATTTATGGAATGATTTGGACCAAGAGTGAAAAGACTGTAAAACATTTAAATTAATTAAAAATTATTTTGAAGAAATCACTTGTAAAAAAAAAAAGAGAATGGATGCTAAGGATGTAACATTAACATGTCGTAACTTTTTCATATTTTATTTATGTTATTTTGTGATTAATGGAAAACAAAACAATGTACCAATGCATGCATAAGACATTAGTGTTTTTTTTTTATGTAAATACACTGGGATAGGTTTATTAAGCTTTAGCTTCTGCCTATTCTATTTCAGACTATATGTAGATTTAAAAATGTCTTCTCTTTATGTGTCAAAATGTTAAAAAATGTCTTAATAAACATTTTTTATGAAAATATTTGATGGAAAAAGCAGTGTCCAATCAGACAGCTTCTATGTAACTCCCAATGCAATAGTCACATTCCCGAGCTGGCATATTTACACGGGGATCAGTGCGCCGGCGGAGTATTTGATCAGATGGTTGGGATGTCATTTCCTAAAGGGACAGTGTATATTTACATGGAATCTGAGGATTGCTCTAATACGATGTGATGAAATAACCAGCATTGTATCCCGCGATTTATTCTTCTCATTAGCCTCGTTTCCACTAACATTTCCAGGACCTTTTATGACAAGAAATCTGTTAATATATATATATTTTTTTTATAAGTAAGTTTTCTTTTTGAATGGATATTTTGTTTCCTGTGTTCTTATTTGCAACATTGTTGGGTAGATAAGAAAAATATATGTAATACCGAACAAATGTGTCTAGATATATTAACAAGTTAAATATATTTTTTCATATCTTTGCAAGTAAATACAATATAAAATTGCACTGAAAAGTCCAACTTCATTACTTAGTACTTTTCCAGGGAAAGATTTATTTAAATTGTATATATTTATTTATTTTACACAGGTAAAGCTGGTGGAAACATGCCAAGCAAAATTGTTTAGATTCCAAGATGAGAAAAGGAAAAGGTACTATTGGTATTTTGGCCAGAAAATGTTAGTACATTTACAGTATTTGAATGGTTAACGGCAATTAACCATATTTAGTTACTCATAATAAATATGGATTGAAAATTAAAGAACTAGAGCCATCTAGTATCTTTTGGATAAACATAAAAATATTTCTTATACTGCAACATAAAAACAATAGTGAATATTGGTATGACTACAATAAAATAATTATTGCTAATATTTCCCAAAACAACACAACAATATCAAGTTGTTTCAGTGTTCAAAGGGGTAACACAACCTAAAGTGTGTAATATATGTAGTATGTTACTACTCCAGGGCAAAACAAAACAATTATATCACACCATTGTGCCACAAGATAACATAGCACAAAGACAGTGGTGGGATGTAAAAACACACACAAACAATGCTGTGATTTCACCCTCCATTGAGCTCATGTCCTTTGGGGGGAATATATTTGCAAGTCTAAATGCGACCTCCTAACCTCTTTAAAAATTATAGCAAAATGATGGCTATTACAGCCCTGAATGTCTGACCCCTTTATAAAATTAACTGAATCTTTGCACATGCATAGATCTCACACAGTGCAGGCATATTCATGGTCATAAACAAAAAATGTATTTAGTTCTTACTATATGCTGTTTTAATTCTTTGTCGATGTTGCACATATACACAATTAAGAATAGTGTTTGCCTGTCAGCCTAAACTCTATGTGTGTATTATTTCTCTCTTCATCTTGTGTTGGATTTGTATCACTAATGATCTGACTGTCATAGTCAAAAAAGAGCATAAATAAGGCACATTAACAAACATCAATCACACACTCATACACAAACATAAGGCAACGTGGTGCCGATATCATAAAATATTAAATGCACAATAAGTCTGCTAGAATGTAAAATGTCAAGAATTTGAGTCTTTAGTCTTAAGATACAATAAAATACCAGTGGCAGGCCGTGCGTTTCCCACCTACACCTTCAGGGATGTCCTGTGTCTAATGATTACCTCTCAAAATACCATTATTTATGTCACCACATGACCATTGCTGGAGAAATACAATACAGAAACACATTTACACACTACTTGGCATTGAATAACCCCCAACAGTGTACAAAACGGGTTATTCTCTGGCGCATTTAAAAATCAATAAACTCGCATCAGTAATTAAAACATATCTTATGTGGTACTGTGTGTGGGGAGGCGGGGCCGTAGCCCGCTCCAAGATGGCGGCGAGGAGGCGGGGACAGCGAGCAAGCGACGAGACGGGGCGCGACGAGACGGGGCGCGACGAGACGGAGCGCGCCGAGAGCGACGCGGCAATCGTGACCAGGTGCTGGGATCGCGTACCTGGTCACAATCAGCTAATCCCCTCGCGGTGATCAAAAAGACAGCAGCCGAGAACGACGGGGCAGAAGGAGGTGGAGAGCCAGAAGTGCATGAGGAGCGAGAGCGAACGAGAGCAAGACACAGACGAAAACGCGCCCGGCTGAAAAGTTGGAGCGGACCGGAGAGCGAGCAGGGGAAGAGGACGGAGCTGAAAAGCGACGCGACCTGAAGACAAGGTTTATTGAAATAAAGAAGTCAAACCTGTTCGCAACATGTCTTCCTTTGATGGTCCTGAGAACCCGGATGACAGCAAGAGACTGTCACACTGTGGTATTGCAAAAAACATGTTAAACGTAAAGAAATAAAGAAATAAAATATCCGAACTCACAATTTGTAGAACCCATTCGAGCTTCCGGGGTTGGCAGACATCGTCTCACAAGATGTCCTTTCTCTTTTTATATATCCTTCTTGAAAATGGCTTTGCAAATATATGTGTTATCTTGTATAATCATAAAAGGTGCAGACGAGGCGTATTTGCTGAGTTCTTAAAGTTTAATCCACAGCGTGCTCATCAAAAACATCCAGCTGCCGGCATGTCTACATACAACAACCTAAATGGGGCTACTGCCATGCTCTTCACTACTGTGGTATGCTGGGTAATGGAGTTCTTATGTTATCTAGCTCATAACATCAAAATATATATCTGCCTTAGGCCAGCTAGAAGGCCTTACTGACAACAATTTCGTACAGCATGGCAACATAAGCTAGCTGAATTCTGATTGGATAAAAAACTCTAACCTAAAAACAACAGCGCTGGAAGGAGCATAATATGACATGAAGAGAATATGAATACTTTTAGATATTTAGGGAAAGTAACTTAAAATGTACTTTTATGCTTCATTATGATCATGATTTGTGGTTATGTTAGGCCCAATAGAGAAGGGCCTTACTGGCCCTGACAGCACACCACTGATAAAATACAAGTAGATAGCTAAAATATCAGGAGTTAATAATACAATAAATCTAATAAAAAAACTAAAATGCGATTGATTAATTACTATTCATGAGTCTGGTTGGGGTGGGTACTAAGGTGGACATTGCTCTCTTAGTTCTAAGGGAAATTGACCTGTACTTGCGACCCGAGAGGAGTGGGCTGTACAGAGTGTGGCGTGTATGAGTACTGTCAGTGGCTAATTGCATACCTTCAGATCTGACTCTTTTGTTGTAGATGAGTGAGAGTAGTTCCTGTTTTTTTTTACCAATAATTGTACTGCTAAGCTTGATGATGTTATTGAGTGTGTACTGGTGCATGGTGCTGAGTGACGCACTCTACGAGCCTTTTCTGTTGAACGTCATAACTGACCTAATAAGGCATTTGTAGAAGATCAACAACACTGATTTTTAAAGAAAATAAAGACATTGCTAACATTTATTGAAAAATTCTCACTTTTGATTTAAAATGTAAATTTATTGCGGTTCCAATGTAATTTGTTTTTATTTGACTTGTTCTATTGAGCCATTGTTGATGTGGTGTGTTGATAGTGTGTTGTTCTTTACTAAAATCAATTACCATTTTTTGGATGTATTGAGGTATCAGCAGTTGTGTTTACACCAATCAGCAAATGAGTCAATTTCTGCTTGTAATTGTCCTTCAATGTTAGTCGTGTCATCTAAATATTTAACACAGATGTTTCCAGGAATAAGGCTTTTGCAATCATTGGTGTACAACCCTTTGCAAAATTTATGAAATCACCAGACTTGGAGGATGTTCATTCAATTCCTAATTTTGTAGAAAAAAATAGATATCAGACACAAAACTATAGTCATTTCAAATACAAACTTTATGGCTTTAAGAATCACGAAAATAAATCAAGAAAAATACAATTGTGGTAGTCAGAAACATTAAAATTTTTAGGTCAAGCCAAGTGGAAAAAAAATTGGAATCACTTAACCCTAAGCAAAAATTATGGAATCATGAAAAACAAACAACCACAACACACCACTAGTACGTTGTTGCACCACCTCTGGCCTTTATGACAGCTTGCAGTTTTGTGAGACATGGACTTAATGAGTGACAGACAGTGATCTTCATCAATCTTGCTCCAACTTCCTCCGATTGTGGTTGTTAAATCAGCTTTACAGATTGGAGTCTTGGCATGAAAAATTATCTTCACTTTCCAACACATATTTTCAATTTGATTGAAATCCGGACTATTTGCAGGCCATGACTTTAACCTTATGCATCTTTATTCAGGGAAAGATTTTATTATTTTTTTTACAGTTTTTGCTCAGCGGTACGATGCATTATCATCAATTGATGTCATCATCCCCAAACATAATTTTGATTGATGGAATAAGAAAAGTGTCCAAAATGTCAAAGTGAACTTGTGCATGTATTTAACACGCAATGACAACCATCACTCCAGTGCCATTACCTGACATGCAACCCCATATCATCAATGACTTTGGCAACGTGTGTTTTCTTCAGGAGTCGTCTTCATAAATCTCATTGGAAAGGCACCAAACAAAAGTTCCAGCTTCACTACTTCCGCAATGCAGATTCATGATTCATCACTGAATATAACTTTCATCCGATTGCTTTTTGTTTGCCCATTATAAACTACTTTTTTTCCGTTTAAATGTTAATGATGGCTTTCCTTTAGCGTTTTTGTATTTTAAATCCCATTTCTTTAAGGCGGTTTCTTAGAGTTAATTTGTTTTGCTGCGCATTTTCTGTTTTCAAAACATATTGCTTTAACCCTGCATTTTCACTGGATTCGTAACGCCTGCTTAACGGCGCAGCCACGGAACGTCTCCTACGTACCCCAATCTCAAAAGCCGTTCTCATGCGCATTGTAGCGGCTTTGCCGTGCATCAAAGTAGCGCAGGCTTTTACAAGATCTTGTGTATTCACGCGCAACCATGTGATAAGGGGAGTTGTACTGAAGTGAAACATGAACTGTTTATTCTTTCCTTCTAGAGGAGGAGAAGCAAATAAACTCGTTCCTGCTATTCGAGATATGCAACGGCTGTTGGACGGCAAGACCGTGTAATGCCTCAAGCTTTTCCATCCAGTGGGTATTGATGGACTGGACGTTGACGGCAATGACTTGACTTGACTCATGGAAAAGACGATGGTTTTGCCTTGCAGAACAAAAAGTGTATTTTTTCTTGTTTTGCTGATGTCTACGTCACTCCATCGAGCCACGTTTGCGTGGCATCAAAACACACCTTGTTTAAATGCACACCCACATAACAAGCTAATGAATTGTATTGATTTATATTATATATTTTATATGATGTATCATATAAAATGTGTGAATGCCACACATAAATATTATTTCAAGCTGAGTTGAATTGTAATTAATAAAAACAGTGATGGAGCTTAAAAAACAAGTGTTTATATAATAACTACCTGCTGTGAGATATTAAATAATGTTGGTAGTGTACAACATTGTGACAGTATCGCGCTGTCGGGTGGGTTCTCAGGACCATCCAGTAAAAACATAGCTGCGGGCAGGTTTAGAATTCTTTATTTTTGCAAATAATCCTCAGTCTTTTGCGAGTTGCTTTTCAGCTCCGCCTCGCAGCACGTCGTCGTCTCCCTTGGGCTCTCTTGCGCTATCGCTCGGCAGCCGCTTCTCTCTGGCTCCTTCTCCTCACTCCGTCTCTCTCCCCGACGTTCACGTCTGTCGCCCTCTTATACGGTGCGAGAGGATGATTAGATTGTCTACAGCTGCGCGCTCCACGCACCTTATACTGATTGCGGCGTCGCTCCCGACGCGCCCCGCCTTGCCGCTCGCTCGTTGTCCACGCCTCCTCACCGCCATCTTGGAGCGGGCTCCGGGGTGCCCTGCCTCCCTGTCGGACTGCCGGCCACGCCTCCTCGCCGCCATCTTGGAGCGGGCTCCGGCGGGGCACGCCTCGCTGTCGGTCTGCCGGCCCCGCCTCCCCACAAACGTCTTGTGCTAGTTAAAATGGTAATATAGAAATTAGTTTTTTAATATCTTTATATAAACCAATTACGTATAGTACCCATAAGAGTACCAATGATTTCCGGTATCGATAAAGAATATCAATATTGCTATTGGTATTGATGAAAATCTAAGGATATACATGCCTTATCTTCACACAGGTAAAAAAACAACAAAAAACACTGAACTAGGTAATTTAGACAATAGGCCCTTTTCCACCACAGGAACTTTTACAGGAACGTTCCAACTTACACGGGTAAATAAAGTTCCCCCTGTGTTTCCACCAACAACTACCTGGGTAAATGTAGTTCTTTAGGAACCTTTCGGAGTTCCTCCTTGCTAGGTGTGACTTTCCTAAGCGACCAGGAACCTTTTCAGGGGCGGGCTGTGCTGTGAAACGCTTATTGGTTGAACACAGTTGGTGGCGTTCCTAAAACTTTTCTATCAAACACACGTCGCCATTAGAATATACGTGGCAACTTGTTTATTTCTTATTTCTTGTGTATTTCTATTACAACAAACTTGACAACTTTCGAAATGCAATAACTTTTGTGGGGCATCTTTGTGCTGAAGAACGCTGATCAGTGGATCTATTTTGGAGTGTTTTTACTAGTCTGGAATCTATATGCAGTTTATTATTGTTTATTATTTTTTTACAAAATTAATTTCAATACGCAAAGCTACGAGAAGTGGATGGACTCTTTTAAATGTATTCACAGAAGAGTATGAAGCCGGACACGAAGCAGCGTGAATGATTGCTTTGTATTTCATTTACTTACATTTTAGTAAATTAACTGTGACCTAATATTGTCTGTTTATTTACATGGTATCTGTGTAGAAATATACTACACCATTTCTCCATACGTTATCAGCCTGATTTGTATTTTTGTATACCATGAACCGTGAAATGCGATGGAAACACAAACCGGACACTTCTACAGGAACCAGAGGTTCCAGGAAAAGGGCTTAATTGTTCAGCGTTATGCATTCTGTAATTTAATCTCTAAATTGGGTGTCGGCAACCTGCGACTCTAGAGCCACATGCAGCTCTTTAGCACCGCCCTAGTAGCTTCCTGGAAGTTTTTAAAAAATGTATGGAAATGGAAAAAAATTAGGGATAAAATATATTTTTTGTTTTAATATGGATTCTGTAGGAAGACAAAAATGACACAAACATTCCTGGTTGTTAGAAATCTCACTGTTTAAATTAAACATGCTTCACTGATGAGAGTATTTGGCGAGTGCCGTTTTGTTCTACTAATTTTGTCGGTCATTGAACTCATCGTAGTTTGTCTACATGTACAACATTCTCCGATGCTGCAACAGAAAGATGTGTTTGGGGATGGGTCAAATGCAGAGGACACATTTCACCACATCTAGTGTGTGTGTGACAATCATTGGTACTTTAAACTTTAATCTTTATGCCACTACTTTTTTGTCTCATATTGTCCACCAAACCGTTTATGCTGTGAGCTTTGTTGATGTTATTGACTTGTGCAGAGTGCTCATCAGGCATGTTTGGTCAGTGCATGACTGCAAGCTAATCAATGCTAACATGCTATTTAGGCTGGCTGTATGTACATATTGCATCATTATGCCTCGTCTGTAGGTATATTTGAGCTCATTTAATTTCCTTTACTTATGTCCTTTGTGTATTTTATTTATATTTGTGTGTCCCATGACACAATATTCGTATGCAATGATGGCTGCATTTCTGATAGTCGTTTGCATGCCATGTTGTTATAGACCACAGTAAACGTTACCCAGCTTGCAAAGATTGTAATAAATCCATTAGAAGACGGCCTGACGTGTCCTTTAATTTGGGCACACACATAAATACCTTTGGCCATTCTAAGCCAGTAATTTCCAGGAGTTATCCGAAGCCTAATGTTTTCCAATGTTGTAAAAATGTGTAGAAATGTTTAATTTTAACATTTCTGACAACGAAGATTTGCGTCAGCCTGCAACACAGTCATTTTTATAGCTAATATAGACACATCATGTGTTGCCTTCATTATAACACTCATATAAAACTGAATTTATATTGTATTTTTGGTCCAATATGGCGCTTTCAACATTTTGGGTCGCCGACCCCAGCCCTAAGTGAAGAGTAGTGTCTTTTTTGCCATTGAGTACTAAGCAAGGCAATTCTACTTAGAGTCCGATGTGCGGGACAAGACAATTTAAATATGTGTGTCTGGACCAAAGAACGAGCTGGGAGTGTGAATATTGTAAAGTGCCTTAAAGTGCCTTAAAGCGACTAGCTGCAGCAGAGGGAGGTAATAACCAAACAATAAATGTGTTATTCCCAAAAACAAAACATAAAATGTTTTCATTACATTTTACTCAATAATGCAAAACTACCAGTGGGAGACATACATGATTTTCTTTAGGCATTTAAGGGTCACCCTGGTGGTTGTTTGAAGGATGAAAGCAAATCAATGCAGTCATTGTATTGCTTTCCTAAATGAAGTCACACAGCTATGGTTTTTTTTCAAATATGCTCATCTCAGTGTTATCGCAAGAGCATCTCGCTCACACTGTTCTGTGACAATATGAGAAGTGTGAGCCCCTCTGATCATGGCATAGATTCACTCACTAAATGTAAACACCTGGAGCGCTGCTGTGCTCGTTCTAATTAAAATTCTGTCCGTCTAATGAGAGACGTGCCTGTCAGGCCCCTGTACTACTCATTAAAATACTACTATTCAGGGCCTCTTTTACCCCAGTGCACGGTCGGATATATCAAACTATCTCCTGTGTTTGTTCGCAGTATTTTCTGGGAAAGTTTCTTGTCTTCTATACCAGGGGTACTTAACCTTTTTAACCTCGGGGCCCAACATTTCAACTATAGAGGGGCTCGTGGCCCACTCAAATATTAACATTAATTTAGTAATCTTACTTTTGATTTTTATTGCATTCAATAATCGTATCCAACCTAATTACTAGAGGTGGGGGAAATAATCGATTTTTAGATGCATCACAATTCGGATATGGATGGTTATAAAATCGATTAGTAAACATCAATAATCGATTTATGTATTGTAAACAAAGTAATGCAGACAGTTCTAAAATGTGGCTGACTGCAGTGAGCCATCTCACTGAGAGATTATGGCACGTATCTTCCAGTTTTGCACGCATTTCCATTAATTTAATGAATGTGATGGGAATGAATTTAACTTTTTCTTATTACAAATGCACTATGATTCAATATTACAGTCAATTATTGGACCAAAACAAAAACAATATGAGAGCAACATGAGGCGTCCTAAATAGCATTATTAAAAATGGTGCTAAAAAGGACTATCCTAAATACTTCTCAGATAGAAATGTAAAAACTGTCAATATGAACAAAGTAGTTGAAAGCTTCAATAAGTACTTTGCTGACATTGGACCAAATCTGGAGGAAAATATTCCAGATCCTGAGTCAGTTGAAGACTTGAATGACACCATAGATAGAAACCCCAACTCTTATGTTCCTCAAAGAAGTGACCATAGAGGAAATAATCAATATTGTGAAAACATTTAAATCGAAGACCTCAACTGATTGCAACGAAATTGATATGAAAACGACAAAAAAGGTTATTGAAGAGATTTCAGAACCTGTAACATATATCAGCAACCTATCATTTCAAACAGGCAAATTCCCAGATAAAATGAAAATAGCAAAAATTGTGCCGATTTATAAGACCGGTGACAAACACCAGTTTACAAACTACAGACTTTTTTCTCTACTTCCACAATGTTCTAAAATTATTGAAAAACTGTTTAACAACATATTAGACAAGTTCATGAATAAAAACGAAACACTCACAGACAACCAATACGGATACAGAGCCAACATCTCAACATCAATGGCATTAATTGAAATAAGATAACCGATGCAATCGATAGCAAAAAAATGCATTTGCAAACAGCTAAAATTATGTATACAGTAAACTATAACCTGCTACCCAAGAATGTGCAACGATTCTTCTCAACAAAAGAGGAGAAATATAACCTGAGAGGAAAATCTAATTTAAAACATGTGTATGCTTGTACAACACTTAAAACCTTTAGTATATCAGTATGTGGAATTAAATTATGGAACGGATTAACTAAAGAAATCAAACAAAGCCCCAATATGATTCAGTTTAAAAGGCTGTTCAAACTACAAGTGTTTACAAAGTACACAGAATTATGATGAACATCTTGAACCCTTTTTTTCCCCCTTTTTTTATTGCGACAAAGATTATTTATATAGTTAATATTTGTTTGCTTACTATGGTATATTATTTATTTATTATTTATTTGTTCACTGTTCTGTTACAGAGAACAAGTACATTGGATAAAATTGATATGGTATGAAAAGGGGTAGGATTAAATAAGCTCTGCTTCTTCCTACTCCTTTTCAGACGTGCTGTAATGAAACAACTAAAATTGTGTGATGCATTACATTGTATCGTATGCATGTTCGAAATAAACTGAAACTGAACTGAACTGAACTATTTTTAAAAGTTGCACAAGATAAATGCTTATTTAGTGAAACAAAAAGAAATGTAAAACTGCATCAATATACATAAATTAGAAGATGCATTAATAATCGATTTTTAAATGACTCGTAGCTCCTGAACGTAAACATAATTGAATTGTGAGGTGCCCAAAGATTTCCACCTCTACCAATTACAGTTTACAACCTTGTCGAATGATATAAAAGCAAATGTTATCACAAAGATTGTTATTTATTTATCGCATAAATCTTAAGCTTAGTTCAGGCTGATTAGAAAAATAAGTACTAACCAAATATACTGCAATGACTCATAAATAACTGACTGTTGGGGTCGAGATAATGAGGCGAGAGAGCAGTAGTTATTAGCCGGTGAATTTATTATCAGACTTCTTTCCAAAACCACAACAACCTCGCTTTTCCCCCAGAAGTGTGTCCCCCTATAACTGGTCACACTTCACCTATTCACCAATTCCCAATCTGGTGATGAAAACAATTAGTGCCCCACAGGGCAGCTTTTAGCGAGCGATGAAACCTTTCACAGAGTTTGCTTGAGGATGATAAGCAGTAGTGCGATGCAGCTGTACTACTAGTCCTACAGCCATTGCGTTCCACAGCTCTGAAGTGAACTGAGCTCCCCTGTCTGACGTTAGGTCAGACAGTGTGCCAAACTGCGAGGCCCAGTTGAAAATAAAAGCCCAAGCAAACTCGCACGTTGTTGTGGACGAAAGTGGAACTACCCCAGCCCTCTGGTAGTTGTGTCCACCATAGTGAGGAGATGACCTCGGACTATGTTAAGGTAACATGTGGAGTTCCCCAGGGTTCGGTTCTTGGCCCTGCACTCTTCAGTATGTACATGCTGCCGCTAGGCGACGTCATACGCAATTACGGTGTTAGCTTTCACTGTTATGCTGATGACACCCAACTCGACATGCCCCTAAAGCTGACCAACACGCCGGATTGTAGTCAGCTGGAGGCGTGTCTTAATTAAATTAAACAATGGATTTCCGCTAATTTTTTGCAACTCAAAGTCAAGAAAACGGAAATGCTGATTATCGGTTCTGCTAGACACCGACATCTATTTAATAATACCACCTTAACATTTGACAACCAAACAATTACACAAGGCGACTCAGTAAAGAATCTGGGTATTATCTATGACCCAACTCTCTCGTTTGAGTCAGACATCAAAAGTGTTACTAAAACGGCCTTCTTTCATCTCCGTAATATTGCTAAAATGTGTTCCATTTTGTCCACTAGCGACGCTGAGATCATTATTCATGCATTCGCTAGTCTCGTCTTGATTACTGTAACGTATTATTTTCGGGTCCCCCTATGTCTAGCATTAAAAGATTACAGTTGGTACAAAATGCGGCTGCTAGACTTTTGACAAGAACAAGAAAGTTTGATCATATTACGCATATACTGGCTCACCTGCAGTGGCTTCCTGTGCACTTAAGATGTGACTTTAAGGTTTTAGTACTTATGTATAAAATATTACACGGTCTAGCTCCATCCTATCTTGTACCATATGTCCCGGCAAGAAATCTGCGTTCAAAGAACTCCGGCTTAATAGTGATTCCCAGAGCCCAAAAAAAGTCTGCGGGCTATAGAGCGTTTTCTATTCGGTCTCCAGTACTATGGAATGCCCTCCCGGTAAGTTAGAGATGCTACCTCAGTAAAAGCATTTAAGTCCCATCTTAAAAATCATTTGTATACTCTAGCCTTTAAATAGACCCCCTTTTTAGACCAGTTGATCTGCTGTTTCTTTTCCTTTCTCCTCTGCTCCCCTCTCTCTTGTGGAGGGGGAGTTACACAGGTCCGGTGGCCATGGATGAAGTGCTGGTTGTCCAGAGTCAGAGTCGGGACACGGGGTGGACCGCTAGCCTGTGCATCGGTTGGGGACATCTCTGCGCTGCTGACCCGTCTCCGCTCGGGACGGTTTCCTGCTGGCCCCACTATGGACTGGACTCTCACTATTATGTTGGATCCACTATGGACTGGACTTTCACAATATTATGTCAGACCCACTCGACATCCATTGTTTTCGGTCTCCCCTAGAGAGGGGGGGTTACCCACATATGCGGTCCTCTCCAAGGTTTCTCATAGTCATTCACATCGACGTCCCACTGGGGTGAGTTTTTCCTTGCCCTTATGTGGGCTCTGTACCGAGGATGTCGTTGTGGCTTGTGCAGCCCTTTGAGGCACTTGTGATGTAGGGCTATATAAATAAACATTGATTGATTGATTGATTGATGAGTGCACCCACGAGAGGAAGGCATTGGACCCACCAGGTCCACATGCTCATGGTTGACCTGCCGATCCAGCACCTTTTAGGGTTCCAGCAGTGCCCTGATGTGCTGGTGGACCTTGGCCCGCTGGCAATACACACATGCGGCTGCCCACCCCCTGACATCCTTCCGCATGACTGGCCAGACAAATTTTGTGCTAACCAGCCTCACAGATATCTTCACGCCGTGGTGAGAGAGAGCATGCACAGCGTCAAACACCCGCCGGCGCCAAGCAGCAGAAACCATCGGACGAGGTGGACCAGTAGAAATGTCACAGAGCAATGTGGAACCATTGCCATGGCAGTTAACATCTACAAACTGCAAAACGGTTATCGCTGTGCGCCAGGGCTGAAGATCTGGATCTTTGCTCTAATCCGCTGCCATCTCCGCTAAGTCGAGACCCAGGTGTACAGCACTGACAAGCACCCGTGACAGACAGTCCGCTCCTTCATGATGCTTTCTGGCCACACGCCTAATTTCCGTAGTGAACTCAGAGATGGATGCTAGCTGGCGTTGCTGGCGGGAAGACCAGCGGTCTGAAGTTTTAGCCATGGCAAAAGTCAGAGGTGTGTGGTCCACAAAACCGGTGAGTTCGCGACCCTCCAACAAGAACCTGAAATGGCGGGTCGCCAGGAACAAGGCCAGGAGCTCCCAGTCAAAACTATTGTATTTCCTTTCAGCTGCTCTGAATTGCCTGCTGAAGTAGCTGCCATGTCCCCGCCACCCACTGCTCGCAAACCGCGCCCACGGCTACATTTGAGGCATCAGTAGTGAGAGCCAAAGGAGCAGTAGGGGAGGGATGTGCTAGCAAGGTTGCGCTGGCCAGAGAAGACTTTGTGTCTTCAAACGCTTGCAGCTTGTCAGGAGACCAGTTCACCTCCTGTAAACCTTTCCTCCCCTTTAATGCCTCATACAGTGGGGTGCATGAGATGAGCTGCACATGGAATAAAATGGTTATAAAAATTGACCATTCCAAGAAACTCCTGAAGCAGCTTGACAGTTAGTTGGCGTGGAAACTTGGAATATGCTTCCACCTGTGTAGGCAGGTGAACAGCACCTTGCGAGGACAACTGGTGGCCAAGAAAGTCAATGTCTGTTACTCCAAATTGTCACTTAGTTGAGTTCACAATCAGACCATGTTCGTTTAACTGGCTAAACAGCAGATGCTCCCCGGCTGATCGACTGGCCAAGAGAATATTGTCCAAATAAACAAACAAAAATGGTAAATCTCGTAACACAGAGTCCATGAGCCGCTGAAAAGTTTGTTCTGCCCCCCATAGGCCAAATGGCATCCTCAAAAACTCAAATAATCCAAAAGGAGTTATTATGGCAACTCATGTACAGGTACCTGGTGGTAGCCATGCACCAAATCTACTTTCGAGAAAATAGATGCTCCAGCTAGCCGTGAAGAAAAGTCTTGAATGTGCGGGATGGGCATTATTCAATCGGCGAAAGTCACCACAAGCCCACCAGGGTTCCGTACCATATGTAGAGGCGAAGCCCACGGAATGTTGGAACGCCGTACAATCCCCAGTCTCTCCATGGTGGCAAATTATTGCCGTGCCAGGGCCGGTTTAGCAGAGTCAAGCTGCCGTGACCGGGCGAAAACAGGCAAGCCCATTGTAGGAATGAAGTGCTGCACCCCATGCTTTGCGACCGCTGCCGAAAATGTCGGTACAGTCTGCACTCCGTACCGACTCTGCAAGAAGCCGTTGATAAACATCCTCCACAGCGAGCATGTTGGCGAGGGCCACAGGATCCAGCCCCCCAAGTGTGCATGGAATAGTGGAGAAAGCGACAGAGTCAATTAAACAGCCAATCGAGACATCCACCAAAAGTCTATTTGCACACACAAAATCTTCTCCCAGAATAGGTATGGCCACAGAAGCAATAACCAAGTCCCAGGTAAACGTGCGGTTAGAAAACAAAACAGTCACTGACCTGGTGCCGAAAGTGCGGATGCTGGTTCCGTTGGCGGCACTCAGCGGAGTCCCGTGGCAATCTTCCAGTGCATCGACGGCTGATGCAAGCAAGATACTCTGCTGGGCGCCCAAGTCCACCAGCCAGCAGTGGCCCGACAAGCCGTCTGTGACAAACTGCAGTTTATCCGCTCTGCCCGTGCTCACTGCTGCCACTGACGAGACTTGCCGTTTCCCTGGCCCATAAAAGTATGTTGTAATAAAATAAATACATTGATAAGGAATATGTTTTTTAACTTAACTGTCAATAATGTCCAAGTACCAATGAAAATACAGCCTCACAACTTAAGTCATAATTTTTGCGCTTTGGAAACTTCTCTGTGACTTTAACTCCAGACTTCTTCTGTTTTTTTTATATTGTCATTACTGCCACAAGTGGTGAAAAAGTGTATTACAACTGAGTACCGCTGCAGCCCACAGCTGAGAAACAGATATTTATTGGCGGCCATTCAGCGGGTGGTCATGGCCAAACAATACCTGTAGCTCCAAAAATGACAAATTCCGGCACAGCTTCTCTTTGACGGGCGCTTTAATGGCTTCTTAAACGCAGTGAAAACTTAGAACACCACATACAAAAACTTCAGAAACTTTAAATGGTTACAAACAACGTGATTTGTAAAAGAAAATTACCTTGTGACCTCCTGCCACTTTGGAGGGCCTTGGAAAATAATCTTTGTACTTGTGAGTTCTAAACAAACATCCTAATTACAACATTAAACTGCAAATAATATGTTTAGTGTTACATAAAGGTGACAATTACCTTTTACACTTAGTAATTTGTCGATTGGCTTCAGATGGCACGAGCAGCGTTTCTTTCCATGTGTGCACAATATATGTCTCGCAGCCTCTCATATGCTGCTACAAAACCTCACGATAATGTCGGTATCTCGCAAAATTACAGAAACATTGTCATTAATCACATCTACGACCAAATAACAAACCTTTGACATACAAATGAATATTCATCACAAATAATAATAACACATTTTCATCAAAAAAAAACTTAAGCATATACATATTTTAACTGTTTAAACAAGTATTTTCACCATTTTTGTTTGGCCCTTTGATGACACTTACAATACATGTGGTTAAGAAACATGGTCATATACTACATGTTGATTAAAACAATGCAGGACAGTTCAAACTTGGTCACCAACATTGGCAGCCGTTGTAAATATCCATCCATTTCGCAATCTGTGTTTACATTAGGCACAGGTGCGGTCAAACCTGAACAGATCAGCCAGTCAGACAAGGCTGATATGTTACAAACTCAGCTATGGGCAATTTTTAGAATTCAAATAAACTGAAAATGTATTTCAGACTGTGGGAGTAGTACCTGGAGAAAATATATGCGAGCATACTGACAACATGTCAAAGGCCTACTGAAATGAGATTTTCTTATTTAAACGGGGATAGCAGATCCATTCTATGTGTCATACTTGATCATTTCGCGATATTGCCATATTTTTGCTGAAAGGATTTAATAGAGAACATCGACGATAAAGTTCGCAACTTTTGGTCGCTGATAAAAAAGCCTTGCTTAAACGGAAGTAGCGTGACGTCACAGGTTGTGGAGCTCCTCACATCTGCACATTGTTTACAATCATGGCCACCAGCAGCGAGAGCAATTCGGACCGAGAAAGCGACGATTTCCCCATTAATTTGAGCGAGAATGAAAGATTTGTGGATGAGGAAAGTGAGAGTGAAGGACTAGAGGGCAGTGGAAGCGATTCAGATAGGGAAGATGCTGTGAGAGGCGGGTGGGACCTGATATTCAGCTGGGAATGACTAAAACAGTAAATAAACACAAGACATATATATACTCTATTAGCCACAACACAACCAGGCTTATATTTAATATGCCACAAATGAATCCCGCATAACAAACACCTCCCCCCTCCCGTCCATATAACCCGCCAATACAAATCAAACACCCGCACAACACACTCAATCCCACAGCCCAAAGTACCGTTCACCTCCGCAAAGTTCATACAGCACAAATATTTCCCCAAAGTTAGATACATGACATGCACATACGGGCAAGCGATCAAATGTTTGGAAGCCGCAGCTGCGTACTCACGGTACCCGCGTCTCCAACTCAAAGTCCTCCTGGTAAGAGTCTCTGTTGTCCCATCTCCACAAGCATGCGTATCCAACTCAAAGTCCTCCTGGTAAGAGTCTCTGTTGTCCCAGTTCTTCACAGCCAATGGTAAAGCTTGACTGTCATCGTTCGGGAATGTAAACAATGAAACACCGGCTACGACGTAGCCGCTACGTGTTTGTGTTGCTGCATCCGGCCGCTAATACACCGCTTCCCACCTACAGCTTTCTTCTTTGCTTTCTCCATTGTTCATTAAACAAATTGCAAAAAATTCACCAACACAGATGTCCAGAATACTGTGGAATTTTGCGATGAAAACAGACGACTTAATAGCTGGCCACAATGGTGTCCCAAAATGTCCGCTACAATCTGTGACGTCACGCGCAAACGTCATCATACCGAGACGTTTTCAGCAGGATATTTCGCAGGAAATTTAAAATTGCACTTTACTAATCTAACCCGGCCGTATTGGCGTGTGTTGCAATGTTAAGATTTCATCATTGATATATAAACTATCAGATTGCGTGGTCGGTATTAGTGGGTTTCAGTAGGCCTTTAACTTCACACAAAAGATGGTCAATAAATACAAAAATAATCAAGGAGAATCAACTCAACCATTGTGCTGCTCACCACTAAATATGTTAATATATTCTGGGAAATTTCATACTCACATTCTTCTTGAGTGATGACAAGTCAAACTAATGAACAACCTTCAGCCCCAGAAAGTACAATTAGGTGCCCCCACTGACCCAGGCAATCAGAGAACGGTGGGTGAGAGGAATAATATACATTATGTTAATATTATAACAGAAACTTAAACAACTTATGTTTACAGAAAAAACAATGTGTTACAAATTAAAGCATTCAATCACACTTTTCTGATTCTGTAACAGAACAGTCTCTGTGTACTATTGTTCCTGGCACAGATAACACATATGCACAATATGCATTGAGTGACATCAGCACACAACAGCCATAGACTGAAGAATATGTTGTGTGCAGTATTCTGCCAAACACTACTTAAATGCTAACTATGGGAAATTACACTTTAACGACTGTTGTTGGCGTTGATAGTAGGATTGCTTGTTTACATCTCAACAGTTGTTTTTCTCACTACGGTAGGGCACACCCTCATGGTATTGGAGAATAAATATTTGGGATTTCAGCACCAGCCGCGAGACTATATCTGACCAATTTAAGTCTAAGAATAGATTTGACCAATTTAAGTCTATGAGCATGAACTGATGAAGCCTACTTGGATGAGAGGCAAAACGTCTTCTAAGACAAACCAGTCCAGTTGCGATCGATTGCATGCCCTGAGATTACAATGACCTGGATGAATGACAACATTTATAGACAAGACAACTAATAATATATTTTGCACAATAATACTCTGACTTGTTTCGTCGTAAATAAAAAAAAAAGAAACAAATTGAGTGTATTACACCAGGCACTGTCAAGCACACTGAACATATTTTTTTAATGAAGCAACGAATGGGGTAGAAGGGCCTACAGAATTCGGAGCAACAGTCCTGCCTTATGGTATCACCTTAACACAAAGCATGTTTCACCGAGCATGTAATTTACTTGTCAACAGGTCATGTTTTCCCCAGGAACCCAGGGATGTTGAAGTAGAGGGGTACAGTAAGTGGGGACCCTGGGATTGTGTAACGTTTGAAGATTTAAACATGTAAGTTAAAAAAAATGATGTCATGTGTGTTACTTTAATACAAAGTAAATATTTTCATTAAAGTTCAATAATAAGGTTGCTTGAATCAAATTTAAAATGTTTAATATCCTTTATCAAAAATGGTTTGTTCCACCTGAATAGCGGAAAACCTAGCATCGAACACTTCACTCAACACTTCACTAAACACAGATGTGATTTTTGGTGAAAAAGGAGGGTTTATGAAGATATGTTTTTTTTTTAGGTCAAAATCTAATAAAGGTTTTTACATGTGTTTGGAAAAGCTGGTTTCAAAAGTTGTGTGACGATCTGTCACTTCATTTCTGTTTGTTTTCCTTGTGTTTGTATGTACTTCCTATCAGTGCTCTTATTTTGGTTTCCACACCCTGTTTGTTCCGCTGAGCAATGTTTGTTCACACACTTGCTGTCGATTGGCAGCTGGTCCACACCTGCGGCCAATCAACATGTATCTTATTTATGCTTTGTCTCGATCACTCCTCAGTGCTCGAAGATCACTTTATGTTTGGAATGTTTGTATGCAAGACTGCTTCATGTTCTGTTGTATGAGATTAAAACTCATCTTACCTCCTCTTCGAACTCCTGGTTCCTGCATCTTGGGGTCACAAAAACGGCAGCCATTCGAGTTCCTAAAAAGTTGTGTGCATCAGGGCCAATAATTGGGTGCTACAATCCTGCAGGATACTACCGTATTTTGGCCATCATTCCGTTTCCAAGCCGTTTAGTTTCCCTTAAATTTTACGTCTATCAACTTTCATCCCCCAAAAAACTGCAGATAACAGCAAAAATTGTCATGCCAGATTTACAGCAATCTGCGAGAACGATAGTGCAGTGGCGACCCGGGTGAGCGTGAGGTTGATGGGGTGAGTGTAACGGATGCCAGAGCTAGCTTGGCTGTACGCTAAGTAAACCAAACACCCTGCTGCTCTAAAGATCTGCAACAGACAGCGGGTTGACAGCCGGAGCTTTTAGCCTACTGACTAGCACTGATCTACTTTAAATAAGTGGGCATGTGTAGATGTGGTTTGAGCCCAGGCAGTGCACAAGGCTGGATCTACTTTGTAGATAAACAACCTGTGCCAAAAACCCACAGCAGATCAACTAATCCATTCTAATCAATTCAGCAAACTACATGAGCTGCTATTACAACTGCCATGTTATGCATGGTCAACAAGCATGTCACCTACACTTCACTAGAAGTGGATGCTGATGTTCTTTCTTCCATAATAATGATTGTGCATTAATTTACATTCTTGTGGCTGTTGTTTAAATATTACAAAGATGTCTGAGGCGTTTATTGCAACATCAACTTAGAAACTGTGTTTGGAAAAATATAATGCATAGACTACACACATCAAATAGTGAGTAAGTGAGTACTGTGGAAGTACAATAAATGATGAGCGAGAATCCAAGGACAGGGAATTCAACATGTGACGAACTGTGTTGTGAAGTGTTATTATAATGCGGAGCGACCTTCCGCACTCTTTGATTCCTGCTGTTTGAGATTCTGATTTTTTCAACTGATTGTTTCTGTGCCCAGCATACTTGCACAATGTGCATCAAAAGTGAATATTCAGATGTTGTAACTTTGTTACACACAGACAGGCCTGAGCGTCTGTTTCAGCATGAGAGATTAAAACACAATTCTAACTGCAACATTACCCTTTACCAGTGCTCTATGACATCATGGCTATGCTGTTGGTAGAATGCTACTTCTGTTTTATTGTCACCAATTGGCCAAGGGGCCATAAAACCAAAAAATAAGATTATACCCAGCAACTTAATCCAATAGCACGATTGTAGACAAACTATATAAACCTTGTTACTTTAACCCATTAATGAATTAATGAGCTGCAACAAAAATGTATATGGAAGCTCCTGAAATACAACCTGCAACATAACAGAAATATGAAAAGTGCATACATGTATTTCTATAAAAAAATGTTGTTGAGGTTTAAAAATGAGAATTGTGGTCTTTCTGAAGACACAGCCATTACAGTAAAGTATAATAAATGTAAATAATCACCCATTATACTGTGAAAAAGCAGACATACCAATCAAGGCATTTTACTTTTACCAGGAATTGCTTAGACTTAATACCGAATACAAACAATACAACTTGAAAACAGTTTGAAGTTGGCCTTGTATTGTCGCTCTGATAAAGTCTGATATACCTTGAAGGTAGAAAAGCGCTATACAAGTATAACCCATTTATCTTGAGTGGTTACAAAGGTTAGATTTGAAAATTAATACTTTCAGAAGTATGGATTGATAAATGTGAGGATTATTTTGTTTTAAAAGTTAAGTTATTTTGTTCAGTTCAGTTCAGTTTATTTAGGACATGTATACAATACAATTACAATGTAATGCATCACATATTTCCAGTTGTTTCATTACAGCATGTCTGAAAAGGAGTAGGAAGAAACAGAGCTTATAATAATCCTGCACCCTTTCATATCATAGCAGTCTTATCCCATTTCTTTGTTCTCTGTTATAACAGATTCCATCCATCCATCCATCCATTTTCTACCGCTTGTCCCTTTCGGGTTTGCGGGGGGTGCTGGAGCTCTCATTTATAACAGATTAGTGAATACAAAAATAACAAATAATTGTTCCATAAGTAAGTAAACAAATATCAAATACATGAATAATCATTATCTGTCTTTTTTTAAAGGTTCAAGATATATATATATACCGTAATTTCAGGACTATAAGCTGCACCTGACTATAAGCCGCACCAGCTAAATTTAGGGGAAAATACAGATTGCTCCATATATAAGCTGCACCCGACTATAAGCCGCAGGGTTTTGATGTGTAATTACCGTAGTATATAGGGGTTCCTGCTACCACGGAGGGGATTGTCGGGACAGAGATGACTGTTTGGGAACGCAAAGCGTCCCATTTATTAACAATAAATCTTTCAATCATTCAATCAAACTTTCACATCTTTGACATGGCGAACAGCATTCGTGCAGAGTACAAATAATACAACGGTGCAAAGTAATACAAAGTGCTCGCCTGTACGTTATCAAAATAACCAGCCTACGGGTATATGAAAAGTCAGTCTTTAAACATTGTGTCATCGTCTTCCTCCTGCGTACTAAAACCACCGAAATCCTCTTCGTCTGTGTCGGAGAAGAACAGGCCGTAAATAAGCCGCACCCTTGTATAAGCCGCAGGGACCAGAACGAGGGGAAAAAGTAGCGGCTTATAGTCCGGAAATTACGGTATATATATGTTCTTCTTTGTACTTTGTGAACACTTGTAGTTTGAACAGTGTCTTAAACTGAATCATATTAGTGCTTTGTTTAATTTATTGGCTTAATCTATTCCATAATTACATTCCACATACGGATGTGCTAAAGGTTTTAAGTGTTGTAACTGCATACAAATGTTTCAAATTAGATTTTCCTCAAAGGTTATATTTATTCTCTTTTGTTGGAAATAATTGTTGTACATTCTTGGGTAGCAGATTATAGTTTGCTTTGTACATAATTTTAGCTGTTTGCAAATGCACATGGTCGTTGAATTTCAATATATTTTAATTAATTAAATTCAGGATTTGTATGTTCTCTATATCCAACATTATGTATTATTCTGATTGATCTTTTTTGTAACACCGTTAGTTAATGAAGCGCACATTTGTAGTTGTTTCCCCATATTTCTGCACAATAACTCCGAAATGTGATTTTTTGTCCAGAACATATTTTGCTTTATTCATTATTGACGTGGTTCTTGCTACTTTGTTAAATATTTTTTACATGAGGTTTCCAGTTCATTTTATCATTTCTTATTGCACCCAAAAATGTGTTTTCTTTTACCCTTTCTATATTTACTCTGTCTTTCTGTAATTGTGTTTGACTTTCCCTTCTACTGTTACCAAATAGCATTATTTTAGTTTTGCTGGGATTCAAAGATAGTCTGATTGTGTCAAACCATCTTTTTAATTTGTTAATTTCTTATTATGTGTATTAGCTTCTGCGTGTTCTCTCCTGAATAAAACGCAGTCGTGTCATCTGCAAATAATAACTACCGTTAAGTCCTTTGTAACTATACAAATGTTGTTTAAATAAAGTTTGAACAATTTTGGTCCGAGTATTGATCCCTGAGGTACGCTACAAGATATTTTCAGATCTGTGGAAGTGTGTTCGCCTATCTTGACGTATTATTTCCTGTTGTAAGTAGCATCTTACCCAGTTCAAGACCAACCCTCTGATTCCTTACTCCATACATTTCTAATATATTTATTAAGACATTATGTTTGATTGTGTCATGCTTTTGTTAAATCCATAAAAACTGCCGCTGCTCACCGTTTACTAACTATTGCATCGATAATCTCTTCCGTTATTTCGATTAATGCCATTTTTTTTTTTTTAATTATTATTTTATTGTATTTTCATTTTAATCAATCCAACAAAACAATACACAACAATACCATAATAATGCAATTCAAATTCCAAAACCAAACCCAACCAAGCAACATTCAGAATAGCAATAAACAGAGCAATTGAGAGGGCACACAAACATGACACAAAACAATCCAAAAGCAGTCAGACAAAAATGAATATTATCAACAACAGTATCAATATTAGTAACAATTTCAACAAAGCAGTGATTAAAAATCCCTCATGGACATTATCATTACAGACATTTATAAAAAAAAAATTAAAAAAAAGAACAATAGTGTCACAGTGGCTTATACTTGCATCGCATCTCATAAGCTTGACAACACACTGTGTCCAATATTTTCCACAAAGATAAAATAAGTCATATTTTTGGTTATTTTAATAGTTAAAACACATTTAAATAATGGATCCCATATTCCAATATATGACTCATTATTATCTAAACTAAATGCCATTGTTTCTACTGATATCATTTCCATAGCTTGTGTATACCAGTCAGTATGAGATGGACTATCAACATCTATCCATTTTTTTTAGTATTACCCTTTTTGTTATGATGCATATTGAAAGATTTTTACTCTTTGATGACACGTTACTAAATTGATGGAGATCCCCAAGAATACAAGTTTGCAGTGTCATTGGGATGTTTATATTAAGTAATGTGATTGCTTCGTTTGTTGTTTTCAACCATAACTCTTTTATTCTCTGACATTCCCACAATAAATGAACAAGAGTTGCCTCGGCTGCCCGACACTTCATATATAACTTGCTATCTACTACACCAATTTTAAACAGCTGAGAAGATGTAAAATACAACTATTCAAGGTCTTAAATTGACTCAGCTTATCTTTAATGCTTCTAAAGGGTTTATTGGCATTTTTCCAAATATCATTCCATGATATGTCTCTTTAATTTCAAATGTTTAAGTCCATCATCCATTTCCGAACACATGCATCATTTGCCTTTCTAGTATGATGTTCATTTATTATTCCATAAAATAGTTTAATTAATTTCTTAATTGTATCTTGATTGAAAAGTGCATCTTCCAGTTCATGGCTATTTAAAGACATATTTTCAGAGGATATGCATTTATTTACAGAGTGTTTTAAAGAGATAACATTATAAAAATGATTTCTGGGTATATTATATTGATCAACTAAGTCATTGAACGGTTAAAAGGAGTTTTTATTAATAATATGATGAGGTTTAGTAATACGTCTGTCTTTACATGTTGTCCATTTAACCACATTTTTATTAATTATGATATTAGGATTGTACCAAAGCGGTTGATTCACAGATGCAATTGGGTTGATTCCAAGTATTTTCTGACACAGTTTTAGAATGTTAAAGGTGGCTTCTATTGGGCTCTGTCTCAATTTATTAGGTATATTTTTAATATAATATACACCACAAAGGCCACCACAGTGTATATGTTTTTTTTGTTGTTGTTTTACTTTTGTGGCTGTGTGTAGAAGTGGCTGGTTGCATCAGCTCTGCTCTTTTAATGGCTTTAATGTCCTTTGTGTTATTTGATGTTTCCCTCTTACACACATGTTTATGTGTGCTATGGCTATGAGGTTTTTTCCCCTTGGCCTCAGTCAGGCTGAGACTGAATATTTGTTTTCTCACAAGCGATCCTGTTCTGTCTCCCTGTAATGTTTGTCAGCTCTTTAATTGGATTGTGCTGAAAATTAATTAACTTCCCCTCGGGGATTATTATTATTAGTTTAAGTATTTTTGATTCTGAATCTGATTCTCATACCCCGTTTGTTAACAAGAAATTATGACAGCCATCGAAGCACATTCAATTTCTTTACTAAGAAGAGGTAACAATCTGGTGAAAAGATTCAAAAGAGCTGGCGTCAAAGTGCGCCGCTAACTGCTAAAACTAAAAACAGCTCCGTTGAAACCCTAGATGATGTCACACGTCACTAGGCAACAGGCCCCACCTTTTAAAACCACACACTCCTCACACTGTGCTCTTATATTAAACATCTCTCAAATGCTGTAATTTTAATATTTCAATTAATAATTAAATTAATGAAGTCAGTCATATTTGGTTGTTACGGTTTGTCATAGCCACCTTTGTTTGAGTCTTTCTTACCTCGAAGGGTTAACAAACTAAACTTCAATTTACATGAAAAACTATTACATATTGTAGTTCAGTATCTGTGATTTGTGTGTGTGTGTGCGCATTTAAGGGGTGGTGCTGTTGTTTGTGACCTGTGCGTGAGCGGCAAAGTGATTGGGGTCGAGCGAGAGTTTCACGGTGTGTGTGTCGAGTGTGAGTTGTGGCGAACAGCAGCTTGTGTTTATGCTCACTGGGTTGTGTTTCTGCTCGTTAATAAAGCGTCTGAGAGTGCATCTTCGACTATGTGTCCTTCTCCACTGCGTGGCTTTACGATAAAAACAAGTTATCAGTGATCTTATCGGTCTTGAGAAGATGGCAGTTTTGGGTATCGGCTTGAAAAAGAAATATTGTGCATCACTACAATTAGGATACAACATTGTTCTAATACATTGCATTTGCTGAAAACCACGGGTGTTGGAAATTTCATTGAGTTCAGATTAGGGTTGTACGGTATACCGGTATTAGTATAGTACCGCAATACTAATGAATCATATTCGGTACTATACCGCCTCTGAAAAGTACCGGTCCCGCGTCGTCGTCACGTCGTGACATTGCTGGTTTTACAAGCAGACGAGCATGTTCGGTAGCGCACAATCACAGAGTACTTACAAGCAGACACAGTGTGTAGACAGAAAAGGGAGAATGGACGCATTTTGGCTTAAAAGCTAACAATAAAGGTAAAGTCATAACACTGAAACGCCCTCAGGAAGAGGTGCTTTAAGACATGGCTAACGTCCATCCGCCGTTGGCAGTGTTTTAGCTACTTCTAAATCACTAATCCTCGCCTCCATGGCGACAAATAAAGTATGTTTCTTACAAGTATCATCCCTGCAGGACGAGGAATAGCTAAACATGCTTCACTACACACCGTAGCTCACCGGCATCAAAATGTAAACAAACGCCATTGGTGGATCTACACCTGACATCCACTGTAATGATATCAAGCACAGGCACATATCTAGGCAATACTACTATGATTACTTCAATATTTTTTGGCATCACAACATATTTCGTTTAAAAAAAAATCATATTATGTTTATAAACTCAGGAAATATGTCCCTGGACACATAATAACTTTAAATATGACCAATGTATGATCCTGTAACGACTAAGTATCGGATTGATACCCAAATTTGTGGTATCATCCAAAACTAATGTAAAGCATCAAACAACAGAAGAATAAGTGATTATTAAATTTTAACAAAAGTTTAGATAGAACATGTTGAAAAAGAAAATAAGCAGATATTAACAGTAAATGAACAAGTAGATTAATGATTAATGTTCTACCACTTATAATAATAATAAATATTAGAATGATAAATGACACAATATGTTACTGCATACGCCAGCAGACTAATTAGGATCCTTTGTTTGTTTACTTACTACTAAAAGACAAGTTGTCTTGTATGTTCACTATTTTATTTAAGGACTAAATTGAAATAAGAAACATATATGTAATGTTCCCTAAGGTTTTTTGTTAAAATAAAGCCAATAATGCACATTTTTTTGTGGTCCCCTTTATTTAGAAAAGTAGCTAAAAGTATCAAAATAATTTTGGTATCGGGACAACAATAGTTCAGATGAATAAAATAAAAGGTTTGTATTTTATTTCATAGCGTTTGTGATCACATATTTTGCTTTTGTGTATTTACAATATTACAATAACTTGACTGAATCTTTTAAAGCTGAATTTACTTGAAGGAGTGCAACAATAAGAGACTTTACTATAATGATCCTGAGAGTGAGGGGGAGGAACACAGTCTCATTCCCCAGCAATTTTGGTGTATATGTAAAGCTCAAGAGAACCTCGGCAGTGCTTAGGAAGTCAACTAGGAATACCAATGTTTTAATTTACCAATATCTTTAAATGATATTCACTACTATTGTAATTGTTCTATGATATTGTGAATAAACTTGAAACTTGAAACTTGAATTTAGGGCAATCGCCAAAATCCTTACAGACTGAGCTCGGTTCTGCCCTCTACAATATTAAAAGAACTTACTCCTGGTGAAGGGCAAAATCGCTGGAAAAGAACTTGTTCTATAATTTAGTTTGCATTGATTGATGGAAAAATAGAGACAGCTCCTAAGAGTAGAGCTTCAGGCAGGTTTGTAAGGGAACATCTGCCTTGCTTTCTCCGTAACCTTAACTTCAGCGCTCCTCTTCTTTTTTCTAGCCTTAAAAAAACAACAACAAAAACATTATTTTACCTTTAGGAGGAAAGTAACCTGTCACTGGGGTGCACTTTAAAGTTCTGCTTTTGTGCCCTTGACACTTGATTCAAACTGACTTTGAAAATTTGATGCACCAACAACAAAGCATGCCAACAAGTTGAAGGCAGCGTCTGCAGTTTTTTGTTTAGTTTATTATTGTAGGGAAAAAAGGACACATTGGGAATTATATGAATTAAACAATAAAATGCATATATTCAGATTTCAGGTGTACTTTAAGGGGAAATAGATACATTAATACAGATAAGAAAATGCTAAAGGCTTTGTGTGTCGTCTATTTGATAGTATTGTACTCATTTGTGTCTCTTCATGTTGAACTCAGCAATTTGAATATAGTCCTAACACAATGCAGCACTCCATACCTCAAATGGAGATATTGTAATGTGATATGCTGCTTTAGTGTTTTTCAAAAGAATATAGCTTTCAATAATACTAATACAAATACATTTAATTTAATGTACTGTACTTTATACAGCATTTACATTGGAGAGTGGACTTCTACTGTATCTCCTTCCAGCTGCTTCTCAGTCACACCATCAGCAGCTTTTTACATATTTTCAAAGATAAATGTTTAAGTTAAAGTTAAAGTACCAATGATTGTCACACACACTAGTGTGGTGAAATGTGTCCTCTGCATTTGACCCATCCCTTGTTCACCCCCTGGAAGGTGAGGGGAGCAGTGGGCAGCAGCAGTGGGCAGCAGCAGTGGGCAGCAGCAGTGGCCGCGCCCGGGAATCATTTTTGGTGATTTAACCCCCAATTCCAACCCTTGATGCTGAGTGCCAAGCAGGGAGGTAATGGGTGCCATTTTTATAGTCTTTGGTATGACTCAGCCGGGGTTTGAACTCACAATATTATTATTATATTATATTGGGGCGGTATAGCTCGGTTGGTAGAGCGGCCGTGCCAGCAACTTGAGGGTTGCAGGTTCGATCCCCGCTTCCGCCATCCTAGTCACTGCCGTTGTGTCCTTGGGCAAGACACTTTACCCACCTGCTCCCAGTGCCACCCACACTGGTTTGAATGTAACTTAGATATTGGGTTTCACTATGTAAAGCGCTTTGAGTCACTTGAGAAAAAGCGCTATATAAATGTAATTCACTTCACTTCACTTCACTTCACAACCTACCGATCTCAGGGCGGACACTCTAACCACTAGGCCACTGAGTAGGTGGTTTGCCGTTTACATATTATTTGAACATACTTGGCTACCCTTAAGATCATTCTGCTTCAGTATAAGCGCAGACAAGTGATACACTTTAACTGTTTTGCCAAGTTGGCAATATGCTTGATAAAGTTTTTGATTATCTATTTATTCTATTTAATAAACATCATCCACTTCTTCTCAGCACTGTCCTTCACACTCACTTCCTTCCTTCCCAAGGTTGGAAAAAAAATTATGTTGATCTCTAACAATAAGCTGATTGTTACTTGTTACTCAAATTTTTGCTAGCAACTTAAAGCATAACAATTAGCTGAAAGACAGTTCTTATCTCGAAACACTCTTAACATGGTTCACCTTAAGTTGAGGTACCAATGTACAAAAACATGGCGAAAGAACATTTTGAATAGCTTTTGAAAGAGAAAATAGTGTCCGTCTGAGGGGACGTTAACCTTTGATGAGCTATTCATTTTGCCACTGAGAATTAATTCAGGACCTCACAAGATATGAGACAAAGACAATGTGTTACTGCTTTAAGCTACAAAGCAAAGCTGCCACACTCCTTTAATTTCTGTGATTGTACTTTGGGAAAAAAAAAAAAAAAGAAAAGAATCACTAATATCCCTTAGCTCATTCCTTGAAAGACCCGAAGTGTTAAGGGAAAAGCAAGACATCCTTTGAATATAGGAAGCGCCGATTTGTCAGGTTTACCTTTTATCTAAACTATGGAGATTAAAACTGAACTGTGTACGCACTTAAAATATTAAACTCAATTCATATGCAAATGTGGAAATAAGTATTTTTGTGTTTCACTCAGTTACCATGAGCGAGATGCGGTATGTTTAAAAAAAAAAAAAAAGGCAGCTTGATTTTGAACTGACAGAATAATATGTATAATGTATAATATTGTATAATAATGTTTTATATAATATTTTGGTAACACTTTAGTATGGGGAACATATTCTAAGTAACAAAGACTTAATTAAGAGTTATTTGGACACTAGGGGAACATATTGTAAGTAACAAAGACTTAATTTAGAGTTATTTGGTTAGGGTTAGGGTTGTTGTATAATAAAGCCATGCAGAATAAGGCATTAATAAGAACTTAATAATGACTAATTAAGAGCCAATATGTTACTAATTTGCATGTTAATAAGCGACTAATTAATGGTGACTGTGTTCCCCATACTAAAGTGTTACCAATATGTTTTATCTAAAAGTGTAATTTCCTTTTTGTTGTTTTGCCAAGCACCAATTAAATAAAATAAAGTTAATTTCAACGGCAGAAGTGGATATGAGATGCACATTAAGTTAGAAGCCAATTAAGGACTAATTGAGCCTGTAAAAAGAGGTATATATTTATAATATGTCAATCATTTATAGTTTCGATTACAAAAAGGTAACAAGAAATATAGTATGTAAACTGAACACGAATCCATTACACACAGATTAATTATATCATCAGACGAAATATGTTGAGCAAATGTATGATTGATGCTGATGATGGCAAGTTCGGAGAGATGATCCTGTGACATAAGTATGCTTTTAATAAGCTTCAGCTTTTGTTCACGATGAACTCAGAGTTGATCCTCAGACACAGGAAAAAAACACAAATCAGTGACATATTAGACCACTTGCATGCACAAATGTGTGTTTTTATTTTAAATAACCTTTCAAAAACCAACACTTTATATGTAGCTATGTGGGTCAATTAATTTTTATGAAAAAAAAATGATATGAAAGCAGTTTGTTTATCCATCATTCAACCTCTGCGTTTGTAAATCTGCCAGACCGCCACCTCCTCCTCGCCTTTTCTTCTGCCAGCGACACAGTGAAACACACAACCTCAACGTTTATTAACAAGTTTGAATGCATTAGAAAAAAAAAATACATCTGTCGTCATGTCTCTCATAAAGATGGTAAACGATAAGCAACATTCCAAAAAAGTGATCTTCCCCTTTAAATGTGGACTTTAGTACTTTGATGATAACAAATCTTGGACCTTCAATTTTAAGTTGGTATTTCTATGAATAATTTGGCAGGACCAAAGTTGATATCAAACAATCTCGGTCTCCAGACAGCCACTTGAAATGGAGGTGGAACAGTCGGTAATTTAAAACAGCACCACCACACCCCCCATCTTGTTCGTTGCAGGTAGTTCATCTGAAGGGGAGAACGGGCATAAAACCCAACGGGGGAAAAAGAACTAAACTTTTCCCTCTGGCAGTGCCCCGATGGAAATGCCCCATACACTGAACAGATTCAAGCATCTCCGGGATTATTGAGAGACCTGAAAACAAGGTCAAAGACTTGAAGAAGAGCACCGAGCGAGTTAAACTTAACTTCCACTTTATCCCTGAGGCTCGGAAAATACTTAGAAGATAGTTGAGGCAGGCTCTATTGAAAGCTCCCCCGTTGGCATGCAAAGCTTTACTTTTGATGATAATTCCTTGAAAGCTGTTTCTTTAGCTGGGGATTAGTGCATGAAGAGCTAGGCTTACCATGCAGCGGCTAATAAAGATGAAACATCTACAACGCAGGTGCGCAAACGTGTACTTGTCTATAAGGTTGCCTTAATTATAGGGAGAATTGGTAGCATGACTCTAAGGCGGCATCATGTTTGAGGTAAAATAATGAGTGTGTGGGCACATCACCTTCTTAGTTAATCACTACCTGCAATTGTCGGCATGCTTTTAGTCTTTCCACTTTCAACAATACAGCAAAGATTGACAGTTATGAAGTGTGTCCATTAGAGCTGCTGATTAGCCGCCATGCATGCTGCAGAGTGAGCGACTTTGGAAGCTAATAATTCCAAGGCAGTGGGCACAGAATCCAGACAATGCAATTCATCTCCACAGCGAAAAAAATCTCAATGATTAATAGGTTATTCACAAGAACATTCACTCCTTTGAATATTTCAAATGTTTGCCCCCATCGCTGAATCCTCTGTTTTGACACTTTAAAGAAGTAAATTAATCAATCCAATCCCTGCACTCACCCTGCTTCCAAGCACAATGAAAGCAGTTTCCATACTTCCTTCACTTGGCAGTTTTCCAATAATCAACATCGGAATTATTCATTCCAGTAACCTTTTATTTTTTCACAGCATTGCAGAGATATTATTGGAAATCTCTTTACACAATTTATAGAAAAGAGAACACTCTTCTGGACTATGCTAGCCATGTGTGTGCTCTCAAAAATTGTATTTCAAATAGGAATAAATAGTTTATATCATTTAGCTCCTCTGAGAAAACAGCAGTTAGTAATGTCACCTAGCAATCCCTCGGTTTAGTATGGTTTGGTTGTCAGCAAAAAATATGTCTCGGTTTTAATACTATAAAACACACATTGGGGACTCCAACTCTGCATTTGTTAAGGAGTATGGCTGCAAAATAACCCATTATGGAGACAAATAATGTTGTAGCATACAGTAATATCCAATCAAAGTCAACAAGATCGTTGAAATCTGTGTTTCCAAAGTGTCACTGAACACACCACACTTATACAAAAAGTCTAACCAAACATTCAAGGCTAAAATGACTAAAGATGGGTACCTTTCACATTTGAACTGATACGGTACCATTTTTGGGTACCTGGTAATTGAGACCGGTACTCAACGGTATGCCATGTTTTGTTTTTGCTTAGTTATTGTCAATAGTGCTGTGTGTCTGTCTGTGTGAGTGTGTGTGTGTATGTTTTTTTCCCTTTTATTTTTTTTGTACAGCACTTTGTTTTTTATACAAATGTAAGTGGCAAAGTGCTATAAAAAGGTTTGATTCGATATATATATATATATATATATATATATATATATATATATATATATATATATATATATATATATATATATATATATATATATATATATATATATATATATATATATATATATACAGTCGTGGCCAAAAGTTTACATACACTTGTAAAGAACATAATGTCATGGCTGTCTTGAGTTTCCAATAATTTCTACAACTCTTATTTTTTTGTGATAGAGTGATTGGAGCACATACTTGTTGGTCACAAAAAACATTCATGAAGTTTGGTTCTTTTATGAATTTATTACGGGTCTACTGAAAATGTGACCAAATCTGCTGGGTCAAAAGTATACATACAGCAATGTCAATATTTGGTTGCATGTTCCTTGGCAAGTTTCACTGCAATAAGGCGCTTTTGGTAGCCATCCACAAGCTTCTGGCAAGCTTCTGGTTGAATTTCTGACCACTCCTCTTGACAAAATTGGTGCAGTTCAGCTAAATGTGTTGGTTTTCTGACATGGACTTGTTTCTTCAGCATTGTCCACACGTTTAAGTCCGGACTTTGGGAAGGCCATTCTAAAATCTTAATTCTAGCCTGATTTAGCCATTCCTTTACCACTTTTGACGTGTGTTTGGGGTCATTGTCCTGTTGGAACACCCAACTGCGCCCAAAACCCAACCTCCGGGCTGATGATTTTAGGTTGTCCTGAAGAATTTGGAGGTAATCCTCCTTTTTCATTGTCCCATTTACTCTCTGTAAAGCACCAGTTCAATTGGCAGCAAAACAGGCCCAGAGCATAATACTACAACCACCATGCTTGACGGTAGGGATGGTGTTCCTTGGATTAAATGCCTCATCTTCTCTCCTACAAACATATTGCTGGGTATTGTGACCAAACAGGTAATTTTTTTTTCATCTGACCACAGAATTTTCCTCCAGAAGGTCTTATTGTTGTCCATGTGATGTCAGATGAAACAAAAATTGACCTAGTTTGGCCACAATACAATGGAAAACATCTAAATAATAAACATTCAAATCTTCACAAGGAGTTATAAAGAGTGACAGGTAATAATGTAGTTGTTACACCTGTCCTGCTGTTCTGCTCCGGTGCAGATCGTAGCATGGCAGACGTTCCTTCCAGGGCGGATCTTTTCGTTCGGGGTGACACACTTCACATTACCCGACAATGGGTCTGCTAAGCTCCGCTTTCCGGTCAGAATTTGAGCCCGCCTCTATCCGTATGTCCCGTTCAAATACAGGAGGGAAATGCGCTGTGAGGCAGCACCTTGTTGTGCGGCTCAGTAGATCGTGTAATCCCTCACAAATTATGTGATTTCCTATGCAAACTTCATATAGAAACAGTCCTCATTGTTTTATTTTGAAGCCAGTGTAAACTACCCTAAATCTTTTGACATTACTACCGAGAATAACGTCTAACTTTTCGCCATGTACGTCTATGAACCTCCATTTGGACATCGCTGTGTGGAGTGTGCATTTGTCCCCGTATGTGTGTGGGGGTTTTCTCCAGGCACTATAGTTTCCTCCCACATTCCATAAATATCCATGTAAGGTTCATTGGAGACTGCAAATTGTCCAAAGATATGAATGTTAGTGTGAATGCTTGTCTATCGAGTGACCATGCTAATTTGATTTAGCTTGTCAATGAGCTAGTCCATTGTACGTTAGCATTAAGCTAGCGGCAATAGAGCTCAAACTTCATCCTGCATAATCCCAAATCATATTAGTAATCTAACGTGATTTATGCATGTATGTGCACTTCATGTGTATATAAAATGCATTTTCTTTGGTGTGGTTAGTTTTAAAGTGACTTCATTGTGAAGAATCTCAACAAAACACCTAAAGTTATTTTTTTTCCAAATCTAACTTAAATAATTGTTTACATAGCCTTTACAATAAGCAGTAACAATTGAAACTGCATAGAACAAAGAGAGCAGTATACCAAGTCAAATTCCTTGTGTTACAGCTGATTGTGATTCTGAAGAAAATAATGTAATATTATTAATAACTTTAATATTAATAGTATTGATAACTAATAAGACTAAAATTTGTTTTGAATATACATAAACCATTCGTTTACCCTTTTTAAAGAAAATATATGCATCAATGCAAAACAAAATGATCATGTCATTATGATGTCATATTGACCACAACCCCCTGACTCATGGCTGAGAGCGCTTTGAGCCCTAAGATTCTTAGACAGATATATTGTATATAGTCTATTATTTACGCACTATTGGCCTTAGTAAGTTTGAAAAACAGCTCAAATATTATAGGTGGGTTGCAATCGCGTGATCGAGAGGCACATGGGCACTTTAAGGGTTCAGGCGATGGTCTAAGCCCCTAGGCTACTGTTTAATTACTTTAATCAGTGCTGAATTAGTCTTTTTCTGAAAAGTTTAGAGGCAAATATAGAAGCGATCACGGAAAAAATAGTATACATGGGATGGAGTGGATTTGTATTGTCTCGAGAATAAAAACATTTAAAAAAGGAGATTTAAACCAGGTGTGTCGAAATTATTCTCTGCATTTGACCCATCACCCTTGATCACCCCCTGGGAGGTGAAGGGAGCAGTGGGCAGCAGTGGGCAGCAGTGGGCAGCAGCGGTATAACAGCGGTCGTCCTGGGCATGACGGTTAAAGTGCATCCGGCAGTGGAGGCTCTTCTTTGGGGGGTCTTGGGGCACTAGGAGGTTAACCCCTTAACTACTGTTACCCCAGGTGGCCCTTGGCAAATGCCTAGTACCTGACTGCCCCCTAGCCAGGGATACGGCGAAGACCCGCTGCCTTGTGGGTAAGTCTAGGAAGACAAAGGCTAGGGGAGCACACCCTGAAAGAAAAGCAACGTGGTTGGCGGCACACGACAGGCGGTCCTCCAAAAAACTGGCGCTCCGGCAGCCTCCTGCAACTGTGGAAGAGTGCCGGTCGTCCTGGGTTCCCCTTGCCACCGGATCCCACCCTCTCACAGTGAAGAAGTGCTGCTGGGACATGCGCACCCCCAGTGGCACTTTAAACAAGCTCCTCTGCGCAGGTATTCATCTCTGCTTCGGTGAGACCAGCTACCGGAAATGAAACAAAGTCTGGTGGCGATGGGGTGTCTGATAACGGGAGCAGGTATGAATGCACCGGAAGCTCCTAGTCAGAACCCTGCACACCAGCGGTACAGGGCTATCTATGGTCGCTAGTAGCTGAAATTGAGTGGCAGCTGCTCCCGGCAGACCCCTGTACACCTGAGCAGCCCTATTTAGGATTGCACTGCTCACCCCAACTGGGGAAAGACCTAGAAAAGGTGGCCCAAACATTGCCCACTCAAAACTATCCTGGACAGGCCACCGCACCTGTCGGGAATTCCACTCCACGGTCGAAATAAAGCAAAGAAAATAATCCCTCTTAAACTGGCATCATGGAACATAAGGACACTCCTGGACACTGATAGACCCCAGCGCAGAACTGCACTCATTGCAGCGGAACTTAACCGCTACAATGTTGATATTGCTGCACTTAGTGAAACCAGACTCCTGGGTGAAGGATCCCTGAAGGAAGAAGGGCAAGGTTACACTTTCTTCTGGAAAGGATACCCTCCAGGAGGGGAGCATCAGCACGGTGTGGGACTTGCAATAAAAAACAGCCTCCTACCAAAACTCCCAGAAGCACCGGTTGGCATAAGTGAAAGGCTCATGTCACTCAGGATCCCTCTGGCTAAGAAAAGATATGCCACCCTTCTTAGTGCCTATGCACCGATGCTACCATCAAAGGAAGATGTTAAAGACCGCTTCTACCGGGCATTAGATGAGGCCCTCCGTCGCACACCTAAGGAGGACAAAATCTTTTTGTTGGGCGATTTCAATGCCAGAGTGGGGAAGGACAACAAGGTGTGGAGTGGTGTTATTGGCAGGCATGGCATTGGACAAGCCAATGCTAACGGCCTACGGCTGCTAAGCCTCTGTGCTGAGCATGACTTGACCATCACGAACACCATCTTCCGACTAAAAAATAAGCACAAAACCTCCTGGATGCACCCACGCTCCAAACATTGGCACCTGATTGATTACACCATTGTAAGATGCTCAGACATAAAAGACGTATCACTAACTCGTGCAATGAGAGGAGCTGAGTGTTGGACCGACCACCGGCTCATCATAACCAGGCTCCGGGGTGCAAGTACGCCCTGCTATCCGTCTTCAAAAGTCAGGGAAGAAGAGGCTTGACTGTACCCGGCTAGCAGATCCTATGGCTCGGGACAATCTGGCCAAAAACCTGGAAGACATCGAGCATATTCTGGAGAGTGATGACTCCATTGACGACAAATGGACCTCTATCAGCTCCAGGCTCTATGAGGCAGCATCCCAATCCATTGGCTATAAGCGCAGAAAGCATCAGGACTGGTTTGATGACAACACAGCCACAATAACCGCCATGCTCAAACACATGCACACAGCACACAATGCTGTACTCAACAACCCCACTTCAGCTGTGCTCCGACAGCAATGGCAAACATCCAGAAGGGAGGTGCAATCAAAATTGCGTGCCCTGAAGAATGAGTGGTGGATATCAAGGGCAGCTGAAATACAATCTCATGCCAACAAAAATGATATGCACAACTTTTACGATGCAATGAAAACCATCTACGGCCCAAGAAACTGCGCTGTCTCCCCGCTAAAGTCTAACGATGGTACAACCCTCATAAAAGACCAGAAGCTCATCACCAAAAGATGGGCAGAACATTTTGAAACTCTGCTAAATCAGCCCGCACCAACAGACCCCTCAGTTCTGGAGGAACTACCTGACTACCCAACCATCCATGACCTTGACCTTCCACCAACCTTTGGAGAGGTTAAGAGTGCAATAAGGTCTCCGAAAGACAACAAGACCCCTGGTCCTGACAGCATCCCTGCAGAGATCTTCAAGCAAGGAGGCTACCTTTCCATCTGTGCCCTTTTCCTTGTCATCAGCAAAGTGTGGAAGCATGAAACTGTCCCTCAGCAGTGGAGAGATGCCAATATTATCACCATCTACAAAGGCAAGGGGGACAAGTCCCTCTGTGGCAACAGTTGTGGCATTTCACTTCTGGCTGTTGCTGGTAAAGTCCTGGCTAAAGTCATGCTACACAGGCTGGTGAACAACATCACGGAAGACCTGTTGCCGGAGTCACAATGTGGTTTCAGGAAGAACAGGAGCACTGTGGACATGGTGTTCACAACACGGCAGCTTCAGGAGAAGTGTAGGGAGCAGCGCCAGGACCTCTTTGTTGCTTTCATTGATCTGTTGAAGGCTTTTGACACCGTCAACAGGGAGCTTCTCTGGAATATCCTCCTGAAGTTTGGCTGCCCACAGAAGTTTGTCAACATCCTAAGGCAATTCCATGAAGGGATGATGTCACGTGTGACTATTGGCGGCCAGGAATCAGAACCCTTTAAGGTGTGCACCGGTGTACGCCAGGGATGTGTTCTTGCTCCAGTCTTGTTTAATATCTTCCTCCTGTGTGTGACACTGCTGCTTCATGAGAGGATCAAGAAGGGCAGTGGCGTTACCGTCGACTTCCGACTTGACGGGAACCTGTTTAACATCCGGAGGCTCCAAGCAGTCACAAAAGTCACACCAGTGCAAGTCATCGAACTCCAATACGCAGATGACAGCGCAGTTGTGGCCCACACACCGGAAGCGCTGCAAGCTACCCTCTCAGCCGCTGCAAGTGCTTATGGCAGACTGGGCCTCTCTGTCAACGTGGCAAAAACCGAGGTAATATGCCAGTGGGCATCCACTCCTCCACGTCATCCACCAACCTTCACCATCGACAATAAACCACTAGCAGTAGTGGACTCTTTCAAATACCTTGACAGCTTTCTCTCTGGCGATTGCAGTATCGACAGGGAGGTTTAAAACCGGATCAAGCAGGCGTCAGCATCTTTTGGCAGACTCAGGGGAAGGGTCTTCCAGAACAAAGACCTTAAGCTACATACCAAGGTAGCGGTCTATTTAGCTGTGGTCATGACGACCCTCCTCTACAGCTGTGAAGCGTGGACCCTGTACAGCCGCCACCTCAGGATGCTGGAGGCCTTCCACATCAGGTGCTTACAATGCATCCTGGGGATATCCTGGAAGGACAGAGTCCCCCACACTGAAATACTCTGCAAGACCAACTGCACCAGTGTGGAGGCTACAGTCACCCAGCACCAACTTCGCTGGCTAGGCCACGTTATCAGGATGCCAGAAGAACGCTTACCACGCAAGGTGCTTTATAGTCAGCTTCATCTTGGTCACCGCTTGGCAGGAGGCCCAAAAAAGCGTTATAAAGATCAAATGAAGACTGTCATGAAGAAATGCGGCCTGAACCCGACCCAGCTGGAGGACACTGCAGCCCAACGTTCCACCTGGCGGCAGCTCCTCCAACAAGGAGTTCATAAGCTTGAGGAGGACCGAAGTGGTCAACAAGCCAGGAAGCGTCAAAGAAGGCATGAAGCCATTGCCACACCTGCACCCCCAGTCAGTGCCTTCACCTGCTCTGTTTGCGGCAGATCATGTGGTTTACGGATTGGACTATTCAGCCACATGAGGACTCACAAAACATAGAGATGGATTGTCGTCATCGGATACGATGGACAACCTTAAGCAAGTAAGCAAGGGCAGCAGCGGTGGCCGCGCCTGGGAATCATTTTTGGTGATTTAACCCCAAATTCCAAGTAGGGAGGTAATGGGTCCCATTTTTATAGTCTTTGGTATGTCTCGGCCGGGGTTTGAACTCACAACCTACCGATCTCAGGGCGGACACTCTAACCACTATGCCTTTACATTGGAGGGGTCCACAAATTAAGCAGTAATCAGTGACAGACAAAGTTGGATTTATTTGTGCAAACACGGCCCCACCGCCACGTATATAGTGGCAAACTACGGGAAGCCCTGAGTACGCCTGACTCACGGCTAAGGCCACTGTGAGCCCTAAGATTCTAGGATAGATGTCGCCATGCGCTGAAAAAGCCATCTTCTTGACTCACGGCTAAGGCCACTGTGAGCCCTAAGATTCTAGGATATATGTTGCCATGCGCTGAAAAAGCCATCTTCTTCTTTGTTCTTTTTTACATTGGAATTTAAAATCCGCCTTATCAAAATGAAAGATTAAATTTTCAAACTGAAAAAATAAGCATTTGGAATAAGGATTTTCAATCAAAACAAGAGGTGATAAGGAAGACCAACGCCGGGTCTGAGAATGTTAATTCAGACCGTGGGAAAAAACGCTCACAGATCTTTACAAACGGAGTGGTACACCCGAAAAATCTGGCCGTATGGATGTTCTATGAAAATCTTTAATTTCTTCTGTTTTCAGCAAGTGACAATGTCTGGATGCAAAATGGATATTCTGATGTATAGAATGTGTATAGAAGCCTGAGCAAAAACATGAACGATCAGCTACTCACATTCAAAGGCAGATAACATTGAAAACTTGTGGAGTTTCCCGGATTGACCTTGCCTAAAACAAACAGTGGAGTGCCTACACAATGCAAACGTAAAAGAAAACAGAAAGATCTTTAAAAACCTCATCAACGCAACTTGTGTCCTCGCTAAACAGCAGCTTGCATTTTGAGGTAATGATGAGAGTGTCGGGTCTGCCAATCGAGGCAACTATGTGGAACTATTGTGTTATAGACATTTTTGTGCAGAAGGATCAGTGCATGGATTTGTTTATAGGTAAAGGTAAGAGGTGTAGACCATAAACCCTTTATTATTTTTCGTCTGCAATAGGCTAACAATTATCATGTGTGTTTGTGTAAAGAATGCTACTATGAGATATAAAACATAACATTGTTTGTTGTCAATTAGATCAGTGGTTCCCAACCACCGGTCCGGGGACCGGTACCGGTCCGTGATTTGCTACCAGGCTGCACAGAAACATTAATTAATTTATAAACTACCGCATTTTCTCCGCTTTAACTTTTGCCTGTACCACTAAACACACCAATAAGCATAAAATAGATGTACAACTCCTTTGTTACAGTACATGGGACAATGCACATTAATGGACATATAAAATGTTAATGTGCCAGATTGTAGCCAAAGGCTAATTTCCATCTGCAGTGCCCTGCAGGGTCATTGTATATAGCAGGCGTTCTTGACGCTTTTGACCTCGGGACCCAACTTTTCCACTACAGATGAGCCCGGGGACCACTCCAATATTAACACTGAATTAGTAATTGTATTCTTGTTTTTGATCATATTAAATAATTATATCCAAACTACTTACAGTTTACTACCTTGTCAAATTATATAAAAGCATGTGTTAATCACAAAGATTATATTACTAATTTAACAAATTATATTATATTATATAATACATTATATTACTAATTTAAACCACCTTAGGTTCAGGTCAGGCTGATTAGAAGAAGAAGTACTAACCAAATAAACAATACATTGACAAACAATATGTATCATGTTGTGCTAAAATACATTTACTAAATTAATAATAAATATATTTCTTAACCAAACTGTCAATAAAATAAAAGTGCAAATCAAAATACAGTTTCACCACTTTAGTCATAATTTTTGCGCTTACGAAATTTCTGTATGACATTAGCGCCAGACTTCTTTTGTTTGTTTTATTTTGTCAATACTGCCACAAGTTTTGGAAATGTGTATTACAACTGAGTAACGCTGCTGCCTATACAGACCACAGCTGAAAAACACATATATTACATTCTAGGGGGCGCTCGCGGCCCAACACTGGGCTATGGCCCTATGGTTAAGAAACACTGGTATATAGTATATGCCATCAACGTGCCAGGGACCATCGCTTCTCAGAGAAACACGCACAGGGCTCCCACTACTTCAGCATTATAGTGAATTGATTTTTCATGCTCATTTTTTTGCTGTTTTTATCTGCCACACATGGAAAGCTGGTCCGTGAAAATAAGGCACACGTTAAACCGGTCCCTGGTGGGAAAAAGGTTGGGGACCCCTGAATTAGATGAGAAATATAAAATTAGTTTGGGCTAATTTGTATTTGTAAATCTCACTCTAAAAGAGTCGGTACGCGTATTTCGGTTTAGGTGGGGGGCGTGAAAAAAATATTTACCCAAGGTGGGGCATGAGAAGCACTGACCTACAGTAGAAGTAGTTTGGCTAAGTCCACTCTGAGTGCTGCTTGAATGATTGTTCCTTCGCCAAGTGTTTGAGCTGACCAAGTCTGCAACCGGATGTGATAAGCTACGAATGTATCCAAATATGGCACCATTTGATTTTAGGTGAATCGATGCAATGGTGAAGCACTGCAAAAACAATGGTAAATGTTCATTTATCCTTTTCTTTCATCATTTATATGCATTTTGCATTGTTTTTTTGCCTGTAAAACTATAACTATTCTCGATAATAAGTGTTATATGTTTACATTTGTGGATGTCTAAAACATATTAATTGGATTTACATTGTATCCGATTGGACATTTTTTTTCTGTTTTCAGCAAGCCCTTTAAAATGGATTAAAACGAAAACTGAGATACTACTGTATATCATTAGGGAAGAAGACAATGTACAGCAAGTCAAACAAACAATGTCTATAAGAGGTTGGGAAATACTTTTGTGAATATACATCTGAATTGTTGTGCCCTGCGATTGGCGTAGCGACCTCGCATTCAGCCAACTGGGAAAGGCTCCAGCTCACGAGTCAAGCACAGGGCATATACAGTGTAGTCAAACAACCGTTCACGCTCACTGCTCAGGGCATTTAATCGATCACAACTTGACTGATTAGGTTGTCTTGAAAGACGCTTCACCTCTCATCCGACCATTCTTCATCCGTCAAGCTCAAAGACTAACATTGATGATGTGTTTGTAATGTCTGTTTTTTTCAAACGATCCATGTATAGCAGGGATGTCAAACTCGTTTTCATTGAGGGCCACTTTGCAGTTATGGCTGCCATCAGAGGGCCGCTTGTAACAGCGAATAATGTATGAATTTGCCTCTGGATTTCATTATTAATTATATATATATATATTTTTAAGTAGACTGTCGATTCTACAGTAAAAATTTTACAATTACAAAATGTTACTGTTAAATAGTGTAGTTGTTTTTTTATTCCTTACAACATTTTACGGTAAATATAATGTTTATATCTGTGTTGGCCCTGCAATGAGGTGGCTACTTATCCAAGGTGTACCCTGCCTTCTGCCCGAGTGCAGCTGGGATATGCTCCAGCACCCCCGTAACCCCAAAAAGGACAAGGGGTAAAAATGGATGGATGGATAAAAACAGTACCACTGTTTTGTTTTTTTGTTTTTTACAGAAAAAGCTGGCAGCTTTGTTGCCAGAATTTTACTATTAAATATACATTGGGTTTTACAAAATTATATTGTTAATGGAAAAACTGTTGTGTACGGGAGGGGTGGAAGGAGACGACACCACGAAGGAACTCGGGTTACCAGGTTTATTGTAACCTTTGATGATTGAGTGGGAGGTGTATGCTACTCTATGTGTTGGTTGCAGGACTAAGTGTGAAATTAACCATGTAAATGAAACAAGAGGATGTTGTACATACGTGATGGGTGAAATCTTCGTCAGTCCAAGAGGGTAAGCACAAGGGAAGTCCGGGGACAGGCAAGAGGTCGAGGGCAGAAGAGAAGCGACAAAGTCCGAGTCCAGGCAAGGGGTCAAGGATCGAGGGAGGAAGTCTAATATCCGGATGGAGGTCGAGGTACAGCGCTCGAGCACACGGGACAAGACGGGCACTGTGAGGAAGACAAGGGACATGAGTCAACAAGCAAAAAGGGCAAGGAGAACAAGGGGGCGAGGACAACAAGAGGGAAGCCAGAGACGTGAATGCTTACTACAAAGAGTTAACGACGTTCCGGCGTAGGTTCCAAGGAGTGACTGATCTGTATGCTGTCCTCCTGATTGCTGCCAGGTGCGAAGATTGATGACAGCCTGCAGCTGCGGCGAAGCGTGGGCGTGAAGCGCTCGCCGCGTGCGGGGGCGTGTCCTGGCATGCTGTCACACAGAGTGTTGGATCTTGCTATGGGAGGATTGTGGGTTTGAGACCGCGCTGTGACAGTACCCCCCTCCTTAGGCGAGGCACCCGACGGGCGCGGTAGAAGTCCTCCAGAAGAGAGGGGTCGGCAAGTTAGGAGGCCGGCACCCAAGATCTGTCCTCCTGTCCGTATCCCTCCCAGTCGACCAAGTATACCAGCCTCCTACCCTGTCAACGGACCCTGAGGATCTTCTTTACCATCCAAACCGGGTCGCCGTCTTCAAAGAACCTAGGAGGGGGCGGGGTAGGGATAGAGGGGGATAGAGCGCTCTCCACCACCGGTTTTATCTGGGACACGTGGACTACCGGATGTCGCTTGACTGAGGGTGGGAGAGCCAATTTAACAGATGCCGAGTTGATTATGGAAATGATGGGATAAGGACCAACAAAACGGGGAGCTAATTTCTTGGATGGTACCTGGAGGCTAAGGTCCTTGGCGAGCAACATGGCACGTTGTCCCGGCTGATATGAAGGGGCCGGGATGCAATGTTTATTTGCACTGCGACACATCCTCTTGGATGCCCTCACCAGCGCAGAACGGGCGGCTCTCCACACCCTCTGACATCTCTTGATGTGGGCCCTCGTAGAGGGTACTGCAATCTCGAGCTCCTGTTGTGGAAACATGGGAGGTTGGTAGCCCAAAGAACATTCAATAAGAGACATACCGGTGGAGGAGCTCTCCATGGTGTTGTAGGAATACTCCACCCACGGGATGAACTTGCTCCAGGACATGGGCTGATGTTGGGCAACACAGCGAAGCATGGTCTCCAAGCTCTGGTTGGCTCTCTCGGCTTGTCCATTGCTATGGGGGTGAGGCTGACCGAGGCCCCAATCCCTTTGCAGAACGCCTTCCATACCTTGGAGGTAAACTGGGGGACCCGGTCAGAAACAATGTCCATGGGGATTCCGTGCTGCTTGACGACGTGCAAGGTAAGAAGGTCCGCCGTCTCGGAAGACGAGGGCAGCTTGCGGAGAGGAACGAAGTGGGCTGCCTTGGAAAAGCGATCAACAATGGTGAGGATGGTGTTGTTACCTCTAGATACGGGAAAGCCAGTGACGAAGTGCAACACTATGAGCGACCATGGACGAGCAGGAATCGGCAGAGGGTGTAGGAGGCCAGCCGCAGGTCGGTGTGATGGTTTGCTGCGAACACAAGCAGTACAAGCAGCGATAAATTCCCGTGTGTCAGCGGCCATGGATGGCCACCAAAAACGCCTTCGGATGAAGGACAGGGTTCATTGAAACCCCGGATGGCAAGAAAAAAGACTGGAATGTGCCCAATCCAGGACCCGGGGCCGAAGTTTGCGGTGGACGAGCAGCTTGCCTGGTGGTCCGCCCCCAGGACCTGGACGAGCCTGAAGAGCCTTCTTCACCTGGTCCTCCACTCTCCAGGATACCATTCCCTCAATACGGGTTGATGGCAGAATGGTTTCGGGGGTAGTAGGGCAAGTGTTCTCCGCTATGTGCACTCTAGATAGTGCGTCCGCCTTCTGGTTCTTGGATCCCGGTCTGTAAGACAGTATGTAGTCGAACCGGGAAAAAAACTGTTGCCATATCGCCTGACGGTTGTTGATCCTTTGGGCTGATCGGATGGCGAGAAGGTTGCTATGGTCCGTCAGGATTTGGAACTGGTGCTTTGCCTCCTCCAACCAGTGTCTCCACTCCACTAACGCCTCGTGGACGGCCAACAGCTCTCTGTTCCCAGCATCATAGTTAAGTTCTGCCGGAGAGAGTCGCCTGGAAAAAAATGCACACGGGTGAAGCAGGTTATCAATTTTAGACCACTGGGAAAGTATGGCCCCTATTCCCGAATCAGAGGCGTCCACCTCTACCACAAATGGACAGTCTCAGTCAGGATGGATGAGAACAGGTGCGGAGACAAAGCCTGTCTTGAGCCCCCTGAAGACACGGTCGGCCTCGGGTGTATGCCTCAAAAAGACATTTTGCTTGGCATACACCCATCTAGAGTTGCTTTTACTCAGAGGCATCTCGCAGACAATAGATCCAACAACGATCTCAAGGATACTGGTGGAGATAGTAGCAACACACATACAGGCTAATCCACCCGGTGCTACCTGGCACAAATCACCCAGGAGAAAACACGTTGCCGGTGTGCGGACCGGGTTTAGGAAGTGGCCGTTTAGACCACCACTACCATCTCTGATCCTGACAAACGTGAGATCGCTAAGGAATAAAATTGATGAACTCTTCCTTCTCACCATATACCAATACCAACAAAGACTACATCCACTGCTCCGCCATATGCCTTACTGAGACCTGGCCGGACCATACCGTGTCTGATCAGGCCACCCGGCTTAATTCTCCATTGAGCTGACAGGTCAGTGAAGCTGTTAAAGAAATCTAAATGCGGATGCATCTGCTTTATGGTCAACCAGCGATTGTGCAACAACACCACAACTCTTCAGTGTTTCTGTTCTCCCTCCCTGGAATATATCAGTTTTAAATGCAGACCTGACTACCTCCCAATAGAATTTACATCGGCTATTCTCATCGTCGCATATGTCCCACCATCAGCCAACGCCATTCCAGCCATGTCAGAACTCTCTGCCTATATATCCCCTGTGGAAAATTCAAACCCAGATGCAGTTGTTATCGTTCTTGGCGACTGTAACCACAGTAGCCTTTCTGTGGACCTTCCCAACTACATCCAACAGGGCACCTGGGCGAGTAGGGACGATAACAATCTGGACCATTGCTATGTGGCAATAAGTGACGCATACCGCTCATTCCCGCGGTCCTCCTTCTCGTGCCGAAGTACAGACAAAAGCTTAAGTCCACCGGTGTACAATTCAGAACTGTTAAATGTTGGTCCAACAATGCCATAGAGACTCTGAAAGGCTGCCTTGAGTGTACTGATTGGGACACCTTCATTGCAGCTGCTGGCAGCCTGGACGAGCTGACTGACACTCTGACGTTATATGTTAACTTTTGAGTGGCTACATGCGTTCCCACCAAAATAATAAAAACACACGGCAATAACACCCTGGTTCCCAAAGAACATTCAATTGGTACGGAAAAAGAAAAACTGTGCCTACCTCTGTGGTGATAAAAAACAATATAAAAGTGCAAAATACAAACTACGATCAGCTATCAGGAAAGTGCAGTCCACATACACACACAGACTGGAGCAGCAAATGGCTTCCAACGACTCCAGAGCTACCTGTAGGAAGTTGAAAATGACAACTTGCAAAAAAATCCCACCACCCGCAATGGATATTGACAATGATCTCCCAGATACATTCAACCAATTTAACACCAGCTTTGACCAGTCACCTGTCTCCCCAACCCCGCTCCCACCACCACCCTTTGCAATCCAGGAGGAGGAGGTGAGGGCCTCCTTTATTAAGAAACAACAAAAGAAAGCTGCAGGTCCTGACAGAATTATTTCTGATATTCTTAAGCTCTGTGCTGCTCAAATTGCCCCTTTTTTTCGCTTCCATTTTCAACCAGTCTCTCATTCAGTATATGGTACCAAAATTATTTAAAGTGAAGTGAATTATAATTATATAGCACTTTTCTCTAGTGACTCAAATCGCTTTACATAGAGAAACTCAATATCTAAGTTACATTTAAACCAGTGTGGGTGGCACTGGGAGCAGGTGGGTAAAGTGTCTTGCCCAAGGACACAACGGCAGTGACTAGGATGGCGGAAGCGGGGTTCGAACCTGGAACCCTCAAGTTGCTGGCACGCCTACCAACCGAGCTATACCGCCCCAAAGACTCAATGGTGTTAAAGACTCCATTATCATCCCCATTCCTAAATCAATAAATTATCTTGTGCCTTAATGACTACAGACCCATTGCAGTGACATCTGTGATAATGAAGTCATTTGAACGCATCATTTTAACATATGTAAAAAACATGACCACTTCAAAATTGGACAATTAACAATTTGCATACCGTGCCAATGGATCCATTGAAGATGCCGTCAACCTTGCACATCATACAATACTGCAGCACCTGGAGCAACCCAACACATACGCCCGCATTCTGTTTATTGATTTCAGTTCCACATTCACTACAAACAACCCAGCCAATCTCCTGAATAAACTCCTAGAAATGAACATTCAAGTATGATCAATTATGCAAATGATACCACCATAATTCGACTCACAACAAACAATAACGAACAATACTTTCGCCAGCAAATAGCTCAAACAGTAAACTGGTGCCAATACAACAAACTCCAACTCAATACAGCTAAAACGCAGGAAATACTTATCAACTTCACCCATAACCCCACATTAAAATTCCCCCTGTACATCGCTTCTGAATCCATCTCCATCACAGACTTTCACATTTCTGGGCACTCAGATCCTCAACTTCCTTAAATGGAAATTCCACTCAGATCACATCTGCAAAAAAGCAAATCAACGGCTATTTTTTCTTTGCCAGCTCATAAATTCAGATTCAAACCTAACATCCTCCAACAGTTCTACACCCAAACAGAGGTGGGTAGAGTAGCCAGAAATTGTACTCAAGTAAGAGTACTGTTACTTTAGAGATTTATTACTCAAGTAAAAGTAAGGAGTAGTCACCCAAATATTTACTTGAGTAAAAGTAAAAAGTATGTTGTGAAAAAACTACTCAAATACTGAGTAACTGATGAGTAACCTGTTCGTTTAATGATGACGGCAACAAATAATGCACAAAAACATAAACATAGCAATGAGCAAATTCAGAGCCAGGAATATCTCTTAAGCAACTAAAACAATAATATATATTAAATAATAATACATTAAAATTTAAAAAATTAAGGCAAATTGAGCCACAATAACTTAACAGCACCATAGGCTCAGTAGGCATTCATTGATTGATTGATTGAAACTTGTATTAGTAGATTGCACAGTACAGTACATATTCCGTACAATTGACTACTAAATGGTAACACCCCAATAAGTTTTTCAACGTTAATCAATTACTTATTAAATGACCAAGTCGAGGTGATCTACCTCATATATACATACACACATATATATATATATATATATATATATATATATATATATATATATATATATATATATATATATATATATATATATATATATATATATATACATTTATATATACAGTATATAATTTATATTTATTTATTTTGCCGTTTTTGTTCACATGTTAAAGGTGTTTTAATGAATATTCATGCATGTTTAACATATACTGTAGATTCCTTTCTTTCATGAAGACAAGAATATAAGTTGGTGTATTACCTGATTCTGATGACTTGCATTGATTGGAATCAGACAGCAGTGCTGATAACGTCCACGTTTTCAAATGGAGGAGAAAAAAAGTTCCTCCTTCTGTCTAATACCACATGAAAGTGGTTGGTTTTTGCCATCCTATTTGTCCAACTTCCATATTCGTTTTTATACACTTTACAAGAAATACATATGCGGCAAACTCCGTAGCTTGCTAGCTTGTTTGCGCTGGCTTTCGGAGACTCTTATTTTGTTAGCGCAGGCGCGATGTAGCGGCACTTTTATTGTGAAGACAGGAACTGTGCGGTCAGTCTTTAGGCTTTTGACGGGAAGTACGGTTGAAATAAAAAAGTGTCTTTTTTCCTTTAGACTTTTGATTGATTGATTGAAACTTTTATTAGTAGATTGCACAGTACAGTACATATTCCGTGTGTGTGTGCAGAAAACATCGCACAGGGCGATGTGATGCGTCTAGTGCAGTAGCCTTGGAGTAGTAGTACCTGTAGTTAGTGCATGCTGCATGCCGCTTTTGCTTGCTATGCTGCATGCTGCTTCTGCCTGATACTCATTGCTTTCAGCTAGTGCCGCCGGCTAGCCCTCTGTCTCAGAGGGCGAAAAGAGGAGCCGAGTGCATAAGCCTCCTCAGCCGGTACATAGCCTCTCCATTGTCAAGACTCGTACATGCCTCCTCGTGGCCACACACGGTAACTGGAACCTCGCGGTTCCAGGCTAAGTTGTACGGGATCTCGGAGCAGCAGGGGGCCCCAGAGACGGGGCATGCAGGCCCACCGGTGTGTGGACATGCCCTGGTGCCCAGTCAACCCCTGTCCCAGCTATGGGTAAATAACCCCAGCTATGGGCGAATAGTGAAAACCGCCTCAACGGTGGACCAGGCGGAAGATGGCGGCAGCGGAATGCACCACAACGGCTGGGAAGGCGGATGAAGGCTGCAGCAAAGACGGGTCCCCAGTCGTCTTGGTCTCCATGCCACTGGACCCTGGCCCGCTCAATGCCAAGGACTGTGTGGTGGCTGACCGTGCACCAGTCTCCCCACATTAAAAGATTCCACGCACAGGCGTCCTCCATATAGGGAATCCACCCTAACATCACGACCCTACGGAGGACAGTCATACTCGTTTCGAGTGACCGCCGACGACGACGACATATTCCGTACAATTGACCACTGAATGGTAACACCCGAATAAGTTTTTCAACTTGTTAACGTCCACGTGTGACGGTCATGTGACCGCCTGGCTCTGTTTGATTGGTCCAATGTCACCAGTGACTGCATCTGGTTGGTGAAACGGAGTCAAACGTCACCAGTGACTGCATCAGATTGGTGAAACGCAGGCATGCATAGATCCTACTTTGAAGGTCTGTCTGACAAACCAAAACAAACAAAGTGTGCATTAACAGATCGATAAAAATCAGTAGCTAGTAGCGAGCAGCAAGCTGAATGTAGATAAATGGAACGGAGTAAAAGTAGCATTTCTTTATAAATATACTCAAGTAAAAGTAAAAGTATGTTGCATTAAAACTACTCTTAGAAGTACAATTTATCCCAAAAGTTACTCAAGTAGATGTAACGGAGTAAATGTAGCGCGTTAATACCCACCTCTGCACCCCAAACATCCAAAGCATACTCACCTTCTCCATAAGGTGGTTTGTTAACTTGGATTCACATTCACGCAAAAAACTACAGCCCGTTGTGGATGAATTTTGTGGTTTACTTATACACACACCATAATAATGCCCATATCTTGAAGCACATCACGTCTGATTAAGGTAGCCGTAATGCGCCGACAATCCATCAAGCATTTCGGCTTTGTGAATGGTAAAAGTGACAGATTGCATGCACCTGGGTAAAAAGCTGGCATGACACACGTCTCACACACACAAAAACACACGTGCAACCTAAAACATTTTCAAAATCGGTTATGAGGGTATTTTCATATCCATTGATCATGAAATTAGATCAGTATTCTGCTTTTTTTAATGTATTTATTGAGTGTAGTCCTATTGAGGTAGCATCATATAGTCACACATTTTGGAAAACAGGATCAGTGCAAATTAATGTGAACATTGACTTGAAGGTGATGCATATGGTTAGTACATATGCCTTATAGCACATAGGTGAAGTGAATTATATTTATATAGCGCTTTTCTCTAGTGACTCAAAGCGCTTTACATAGTGAAACCCAATATCTAAGTTACATTTAAACCAGTGTGGGTGGCACTGGGAGCAGGTGGGTAAAGTGTCTTGCCCAAGGACACAACAGCAGTGACTAGGATGGCGGAAGCGGGGATCGAACCTGCAACCCTCAAGTTGCTGGCACGGCCACTCTACCAACCGAGCTATACCGCCCCAAGATTCAAACCCCAGGTTCGGGGTTTGAATCTCAGGTTGGACCTTGATTATTGGTAATTGTTTCCACTGTCCAAAATTAAAAATGTTGTTGTATGTCCAATAATAAGTGTGAGATGTCTCTGTCTCGGGTTCCTCTTGGACCACCGGGGAAGGCACAACACTTTCTGATGTGGTTTTTATAATTGTTTTTAATTTCCTTACACAAGTCTCTCTTTGGCTTTTCCAGCTCTTCGCACATACAATGTCTCTCTTTGGCTTTTCAGCTCTTCTCACATATAATGTCTCTTTTGGCTTTTCAGCTCTTCTCACAAATAATGTCTCTCGTTGGCTTTTCAGCTCTTCTCACATATAATGTCTCTTTTGGCTTTTCAGCTCTTCTCACAAATAATGTCTCTCGTTGGCTTTTCAGCTCTTCTCACATACAATGTCTCTCTTTGGCTTTTCAGCTCTTCTCACATATAATGTCTCTTTTGGCTTTTCAGCTCTTCTCACAAATAATGTCTCTCGTTGGCTTTTCAGCCCTCTCCTCCAGTGTCCTTCCTCCCGTGCTTTCCAGCTCCGCCCCCTCTCATGGTCTCTGACGCTGCTAATAAAGGAACAGGTGATTAGATAACTCATTCCAGCTGAGCCATCCACTCACCTGTCTGCTGCTTCATGGCCGGCTCCCGCACACAACCCGCCCGCAGGGAACGCGCGAACCACGCCCCTCTCCACAATAAGGTTGCTTGAATAAAATTTGGAATCTGTAAGATTACTACAACCCCCTATCAAAAATGGCTGTTCCATTTTGATAGCAGCAAAGCTAGCTTCCAACATTTGACTCTAAACAGACTTCATAACATCATTAAAGCTCACCTTTAAACATTCACACACAGCACCAGCATTTTGTACGAGGTAAGGGACGAAAGGTAAATATATAATACATTTTCCTGTGGCTGTATGTAAGAAAGTTATGTCTACCGTTTACCTTTGCATCTCATTGCCCATAACTGTGGTGTGTTCAAGGACCTTCGATTAAAGTTAAAAACAGAGGTGTCATTAAAAGGGTATGCTTAACCCCCAGGAGATGCACTAATAATAATATAATCATACTATTAATACTGTTTTATTGGAATTCATAATATTCACTGATGATAGTTCTACATCAAGGTTCCCCAAACTTTTTGACTCAACGGCCACATTGGGTTAAAAGAATTTGGCCGGGGACCGGACTATCTATATGTGTGTGTGTGTGTGTGTGTGTGTGTGTGTGTGTGTGTGTGTGTGTGTGTGTGTGTGTGTGTGTGTGTGTGTATATATATATATATATATATATATATATATATATATATATATATATATATATATATATATATATATATACATATATATATATATATATATATATATATATATATATATATATATATATATATATATATATATATATATATATATATATATATATATGTATATGTATATACATATATATATATATATATATATATATACACATATATATATATATATATATATATACGTATATATATATCTATATATATATATATATTTTTTTTTGTCTTGTCCCCACAATTTCCCCCCCTCTTCTTTTTTTTGGTCTAATTTTCTATCTTCTCTAGTTCCGATCCGGCTGGACCATGGACAATGAAGAGCACCCACGAAGGATTGATGGCAAATTTTTTCTCACCACCAAGCATAAACCATGCATGCTCAGAAAAGTAGCGTCAGATTTACCACCCGTCCGAGCACCCACTGGCAGAAATGTAGATCTGCGCCTATGGGCTGGACCAAACACTAAATATATCCAAACATTTAATGAAGTCAAATACAAAATAAAGCAACAAGAGAATAATGCCACACTTCTCTTTTGTAAAGTACATATGTCATGCACAAATGAACATCTACATCAACAATATGATTTGTCTGAGCGGCTGGACACTACAGATTTAAAAACATATATATATTTATATATACATATTTTTTTATTTATTTGGGACTTCTAGCGCCCCAGATTGTGGGCGCTAGCGGACTGTAGTTTGGGACACTGTGAGGTAAGGGAAAACTTGACAGATTTATAATCTTATTATTTCTTTATAATATTTAATTGAATCATGAATGATTCTTTAAATGAATTTTCTGGCCACTTTATATTGAATTTGTGTGCACTTTTTTTTGAAAAAAATATGTTTACTTTAATCTTTAAAAAGTAACAAAATCTAATTAAGGTTTTGCATGTGTTATAAAAAAAATGGTTTTAACTAAATGCATGCAAAAATTAGTTTTTTGGTGCATGTAGTTAACATTCCAAGTATGTGTGTAAACAGAGCAGTGATGTTGGGTTTAGAGTGGGATGGGGGCCCTTCGGGAATCTTGTGTATGGGGGCCCAGATTTTGGTTTGATGCCCCTTCTGATGGCTTCAAAGAAGCAAACTTGTAGTTTGAATTTGAAATACGCATATATCTTCTCTGGCACACCTTATATACCATGTGAGCTGGAGCCTATCCCAGCTGACTTCAGGCAAGAGGCGGGGTACACTATATTCTGAGCGCCAGTCAATTATAGGGCAAATATATACAACCATTCACATTCATACCTACAGATAATAGTCATTTCCTGAGTCCTTTCTTTTTTGAAGCTGTTCATTGTGTACAGTAATTCGATTATTTTGGTTTGATATTCTGATTCCGGTGGTGAAGTGGTTAGCGCTCGTGCCTCACAGCGAGAAGGTTTTCGGTTTGGGTCCAGGGATCGAGGTCTTGCTGTGTGGAGTTTACATATTTCCATGTACAAACGTTTGTAGAAAATGGACGGATGGATTATTTTGCTTCTTCTACCAGCTGCCAAGTTCACACACGGAATAACACTTGCAATATTTTACAGTCAGCGCATTGTTTGTGAATGCCAAAGTACAGAAGATGATCGATCCACTTTTCTATCGATGTCCTTGAGTCTATAGTTCCATAGCCTCTTTCAATCTTTTATTTATTTTCTGTCTTAGATTTAGGAATCCCACAATTGAACCTCACACCTACACTAACCGGCTCAACCTAGAAACTCAGGACCACAAGTTAAATGTGTGGGTGGAGGTCTCTGAAAAACTGTTTTTTTAAGAGAGATTCCTTATCTGCAACTTACCATCTCCAGAATCAAATGTCATTTGCACAAGTCCATACAAAGGACTAATTGATACTGTTACAATGTAGATACAAGTGTGTGAGGGTGGGAAACAGACTTTTTGAGATCTGTCCTCTAAAGTTTTGTTTTAAATGGTAAAGAGTGAAAGTGTTCTTTATACCTGCTGTGGCCTCATGCAATTACTTTACTTTCTAATTGCATTGAATCTATTGCTATAAATTGCATCATCATTTTAGATTTCAAATTATACACCAGGCAAAATGGGAGACTGTCATTACTCCATGATGACATCAGATAACTTGGCACTGAATTGGCTTTGTTCAACAGAGGGAATGCACGTGGAATATGTTACCAGGTTGGGAGGAGTCTAATACAAATGTCCTTACCATTTGAGTCTACAAATGCTCACAATTGTGTTAAAAAACAGATTCAGTATCCCTCTTATTATTGTGTTTAGTTGATTACAGTTTATTGTATTTACCTTTAACAAAAAATGTTCTACAGCCTTTACCCCCGACCTGGCTACCTGGAGCTTTTTTTAAAGTTTATTCAAATGGAAAAAATACATGTTATGTTTTAATATGGTTTCTGTAGGAGGACACACACTTTCCTAATTGTTAGAAAGCCCACTGCTTAATATGTTTGTGTTCATGCTTCACTGATGAGAGTATTGAGCGAGCTCCATTTTCTTCTACTAATTTTGGCGGTCCTTGAACTCACCGTAGTTGGGTGAACTGTGACACAACAGTCCACACAATATACCTACAAACCACGCTTGTAGCATTATTTGAACCCATTTAATTTTGTTTTCTGAGTATTTAAATGATATTTGCATGTCTTATGACACATTAACTTAATGTAATATTGGCTGCATTTCTGATAGTTGTTTGAGGGTCATATTGTTCCAGACAACAGCAAACGTTACCGAGCTTGCCAAAGATTTTACTAAATCCATTAGAAGAAGACAGCCTGCCATTTCTTTTACTTGGCCACACACATCTATACCTTTGACCATTCTAAGCCAGTAATTTCCAGAAGTTATCTCACCCTCCGAGAAGCCTCCATTTTACTAATGTTTTCCAATGTTGTGAAAAAGTGTAGAATAAATATTAAAATGTCAAAATTTTCTGTCAACATTTTGATACTGGGCTATTACAGCTAATACAGACACGTTTCATGTGTTGTCTTCATTAAAAGACGTATATAAGGCTTTTAATTTTTTGCGGCTCCAGACAGATTTGTTTTTTGTATTTTTGGTGCAATATGGCTCTTTCAACATTTTGGGTTGCCGACCCCTGCACTAGATCAACAGCGAAGTTGACCTTCATAATAATAAACTTTTTTACAGGAGGTGTATGCAGATATAATTCACAATATTCAGGACAGCAGTTGCATTACTTTAGCCTCTAAACCGTCTATCATAATATTTTATTAGAGCGTATCAAAACACGTGTTGGTATGTCGGACTTAGCCTTGTCTTGGTTTAACTCTTATCTTACTGACAGGATGCAGTGCGTCTTCCATAACAATGTGACCTCGGACTATGTTAAGGTAACGTGCGGAGTTCCCCAGGGTTCGGTTCTTGGCCCTGCACTCTATAGAAATTACATGCTGCCGCTAGGCGACATCATACGCAAATACGGTGTTAGCTTTCACTTTTTTATGCTGATGACACCCAACTCTACATGCCCCTAAAGCTGACCAAGTATTGTAGTCAGCTGGAGCCGTGTCTTAATGAAATTAAACAATGGATGTCAATGAATGCTGGTTATCGGTCCTGCTAGACTCCGACATCTATTTAATAATACCACCTTAACATTTGACAACCAAACAATTACACAAGGCGACTCTGTAAAGAATCTGGGTATTATCTTCGACCCAACTCTCTCGTTTGAGTCACACATTAAGAGTGTTACTAAAACGGCCTTCTTTCATCTCCGTAATATCGCTAAAATACGTTCCATTTTGTTCACTAGCGACGCTGAGATCATTCGTTACGTCTCGTCTCGATTACTGTAGCGTATTATTTTCGGGTCACCCTATGTCTAGCATTAAAAGATTACAGTTGGTACAAAATGCGGCTGCTAGACTTTTGACAAGAACAAGAAAGTTTGATCATATTACGCCTATACTGGCTCACCTGCACTGGCTTCCTGTGCACTTAAAATGTGACTTTAAGGTTTTACTACTTACGTATAAAATACTACACAGTCTAGCTCCAGCCTATCTTGCCGATTGTATTGTACCATATGTCCCGGGCAAGAAATCGGCGTTCAAAGAACTCCGGCTTATTAGTGATTCCCAGAGCCCAAATAAAATCTGCGGGCTACAGAGCGTTTTCTGTTCGGGCTCCAGTACTATGGAATGCCCTCCCGGTAAAAGTTAGAGATGCTACCTCAGTAGAAGCATTTAAGTCCCATCTTAAACTCATTTGTATACTCTAGCCTTTAAATAGACCCCCTTTTTAGACCAGTTGATCTGCCATTTCTTTTATTTTCTCCTCTGCCCCCCTCTCCCTTGTGGAGAGGGGAGTTACACAGGTCCGGTGGCCATGGATGAAGTGCTGGCTGTCCAGAGTCGGGACCCGGGGTGGACTGCTAGCCTGTGCATCGGTTGGGGACATCTCTGCGCTGCTGACCCGTCTCCACTCGGGACGGTTTCCTGCTGGCCCCACTATGGACTCGACTCTCACTATTATGTTGGATCCACTATGGGCTGGACTTTCGCTGATATGTTGGATCCACTATGGACTGGACTTTCACAATATTATGTCAGACCCACTCGACATCCATTGCTTTCGGTCTCCCCTAGAGGGGGGGGGGGGGGGGGGTTACCCACATACTGTATGAGGTCCTCTGCAAGGTTTCTCATAGTCATTCACATCGACGTCCCACTGGGGTGAGTTTTTCCTTGCCCTTATGTGGGCTCTGTACAGAGGATGTCGTTGTGGCTTGTGCAGCCCTTTGAGACACTTGTGATTTAGGGCTATATAAATAAACATTGATTGAAACATTGATTGATAAACATGAATCTGAGCTACATGGATGTATCCAATGTATTTACTTCCAAAGTATCCAAAATAGGTGTTAAAATCCTAACGAATCTCACAATATGCAAAAAATTATAGATTGTGACACAGCAATAATAGACATATTGGGGGAGAATTTCTGCAATGCATCACAAACTGCACAATATATACACCTTAGGGTTGTCCCGATACCAATATTTTGGTACCGGTAACAACATGTATATTGATACTTTTCAATCATTTTCAAAAAAAAGGGGACCAAAAAACGTTTCATTATTAGCTTCATTTTAACTGAAAATCTTACGATACATTAAACATATGATTCTTATTGCACTCAAAGAACAATTTTAGAAGATTAAGATAAAAAATGTAAATGCATTAAACACACTGGGCTTTTAATTGCACTCAAATAACAATTTACACTTTTACATATTACATATAGCCTGCCATAATCTAGGATTAGGTTAGAATAGAAAAGAAAGCTTTGCTGACATTGTATTAAATGCTTCATGATTTATGGCAATACTTAGTAAATACTAAAATCAATACTATAGCTAAAACTGCACTGATGAGACATGTAGCAGGTAAAATACATTGTTTAAGATAAAACAAATTAAATTGTGGGAATTTGTTACAAAATTCAGTCATTTCAATTTCCATTTAAATTAGTTTATGCTACGTGTTTGGTTTTGACCGCGCTAATATTTGGCAACAAACCAACCAACTACTGTATATGCACGTCGACAGATGTATATGTGCACAGCAGGGGAGCTTGTTTACTACATTTACTGTCACTCTTTAAGCTCCTTGTGCAGATCTGTATGCTTGTTATTTAAATGTTTAACTAAGTTTAGGTGTAATACAGTATTGCCATTTTTGGTGAGGCATGCTTTAAAGTGTTTAACGCGTCACCAGTTTTGAAGCTTTTTATCAACCAGTAGAGTTGCTGTTTTTTGCCATTTTTCCTCTCAACTCTGTTTCTGCTTGTATGCGCTCTGTGTGTGAGTGTTAACATGCATGCGAAGCAATGTCACCGACGACCAGCAGCATGCGATGAAAAAAAAGTATCGGTATTTTTCAATGACAGAATAGTAACTTTTTAAATTCTTTAATACTGTAGTACTTTGTTAGTACCGGTACAACCCTAATACATTTATATATACTGCCGACCAGCCGCATGCGATTAAAAAAAAAGTACAGTTATTTTTCAAAGACAGTATAGTACCTTTTTTAATCCATTAGTACTGTGCCGGTACAACCCTAACACACACACACACACACACACACACACACACACACACACACACACACACACACGTATACTGTATGCATATATATATATATATATATATATATATATATATATATATATATATATATATATATATATATATATTTAAGTTGAATTAACAAAACAAAATCGTTTCTGCTCACATTTTCAATATTGAAGCAAATTTCAATAAAAGTACAATAACCAACATTTTAACAGTAAAATTATCTGCTTAATAAAGTTCCCCGACCCAGTGTTCTGTCGATGTCTACTACCTGTCGATGTCAGGTTTTCCTTAAGTTAGAGCGTCGTCTCTGCTGTCACTTCCAGTGTGGCGGTCACGTCTTCTGTGGTTTAATGTGGTGTTGCGGCTTTAAGAATATTGTGTTGTGTCGTTTGTCTTTGTAATGGCTTTTGCAATGATACTGGAGCTGAAATATGTTGTGTTTTAATCAATGATATTGTCGTGTGGAGTTTGCATTCGTTATGACCTTACTCAGCCACCGTAGCAATCCGTCATTTTGTTTTGACGACATCACAGACAGGCAAAATAGACTTTACGTGTAACGTTGTTATTTATATTGACTTAAACTTCATATAAGGTTTGCCGTTCTTAAATCCAATGTTTTTATTTTTGTAGTATCAATAAAATCGATCGATTCCATTTTTAAATGATCTTGGATTGATACTTATCTTCTGGAAGGCAAACTTGCCCAGCACTCATCGATGTACTTTAAATTAATGGTTTAAGGTTTAAGTTTATTTCGAACATGCATACAAGTACAACATAACATACATAACAATTTCTAGTTTGTCATTTCAAAATGTTCGAAAAAGAGTAGGAAGAGGAAGGGCTTATTTAATCATACCCGTTTTCCATTTCATAATAGTGCTAGCAATTTGACCACAATTTACTCCATAAATAAAAACATTCTAGAAATAATACTTTCGTTATTTTCAGGACTATAGAGCACAGCGGGATAAAAGTCGTACCCAATAAATTTTAGAAGAAAAAAAAAGTTTCAATTTATAAACCGCACCAGACTATAAGCCACAGATATATACAAATTAGTAATTTACACACTAAGATTGTGTAAATGTTTTTTTACATACCTTAATTGTTTCCAAACGATGCCTGTAGCACAGCAGTAAAACGGCTGATCAAAGAAAACAGAAGTCTTCGTCATGGACCCACTAGTTCCGTAAGGTAGCTCTCCAAATAGCTAAACAGACTAAATAATTCCACGGTGACGTTTTGGTGAATAAACTGAGTAATTTGTGAAACTGAAAAAATACAAAAAGAATCCCATTGTAAGTTAATATTACTATCACAGACACTTGTAAATGTGTTACCATTTTAACTATTGCTAACAACGCTAGCTTCATTACATTAAGATAGCATGTACAAATATGCATGAAAAAACTCCTACAGACATCACACATGGGACAGTTTAGTAAGTATAAACAGTTTTTGTTATACAGTAAAACTTACAAACGATGCTTAGAGTGATGAATGAAGATTCCATATGTGTAAAAATGCTATGGAAAAAAGCACTGCCGTTAAATGAAGAACACTGCAGCACCTGCACTGAGCGAACTTGTCCAAAAGATGACGCTGTAGCACAAACAATAAAGCACCCTCTTAGTGTTTTTGCTTGTTTTTTTTATAGAATTAATATTATTATGGCCGCCAGCAAAAAAAATCCATAAATTAATTATCAACAGCAGGGTGCAAAATTTAGGGTATTAAATAAATAATAAATATGAAGTAAGTTGTATTTCATAAAGTGAGACAAATACGATTATTAATCTTTTCAAAATGTTTATCATGATTCTTCTTCTTTTTACTTTGTAATATCGTTGAAATAAATAAAAGGTTTGAAATTGTTCTTTATCCAACAATATGTACTATTCTAACTGACCTCTTTTGTAGCACCGTTAGTGAGTGAAGGGAACTTTTGTAGGTTTTTTCCCCATATTTCTGCACAATATTTCAAATATGGTTACACTAGTTATCAGTGGAGAATGTGGATTGATTTTTTTGTCCAAAACATATTTATCTTTATTCATTATTGATGTATTTCTTGCCACCTTATGTCGTACATTTTTAATATGAAATGTTCAGTTTATTTTATCATCAATTATTACACCCAAAAATGTGATTTAATTTACTCTTTCAATGTGTACTCCTATTTGTGTTTGACTTTCTCCTCTACTGTTACCGATAAGTATTATTTTAATTTCTTTAATTTATTAATTTCTTCTGTTAGTATTTGTATTAGCTTCTGTGTGTTGTCTCCTGAACAAAACACAGTTGTATCATCTGCAAATATTAATAACTTTAAGTCTTTTGTAACTTTACAAATGTTGTTTGTATACAGATTGAACAATTCTGGTCCAGTGTTTATATACAGTATTTAGCTTCTTACCCAGTTCAAGACCAGCCCTTCTGATGCCATATTGTTCTATTTTTTTAATATTAAAATATAATAATTCATTGTGTCAAACACTTTAGTTAGAACCATAAACACTGGCGCTGCACACTGTTTACCATCTATTGCATTGGTAATCTCTTTTGTTATTTTAATTAAAGCCATCGATATTGACATATTAGCTCAGTATCCATACTGGTTCTCTGCGAGTATTCTATATTTAGGAATATAAATCGATCTCTCTCTGTCTCTGTCTCTGTCTCTGTCTCTGTCTCTGTCTCTGTCTCTCTCTCTCTCTCTCTCTCTCTCTCTCTCTCTCTCTCTCTCTCTCTCTCTCTCTCTCTCTCTCTCTCTCTCTCTCTCTCTCTCTCTCTCGCTCTCTCTATATATATATATATCAGTGACGTGCGGTGAGGTTCATGACTGGTGAGGCACTGACTTCATCACAGTCAGATTTACAAACATATGAACCCTAAAGAGTATCTTATTCACCATTTGATTGGTAGCAGTTAACGGGTTATGTTTAAAAGCTCATACCAGCATTCTTCCCTGCTTGGCACTCAGCATCAAGGGTTGGAATTGGGGGTTAAATCACCAAAATTATTCCCGGGCGCGGCGCCGCTGCTACCCACTGTTCCCCTCACCTCCCAGGGGGTGATCAAGGGGATGGGTCAAATGCAGAGAACAAATTTCACCACACCTAGTGTGTGTGTGACAATCATTGGTACTTTAACTTAACTTTAACTTTACACATACAAACTGTAGCACACAAAAAAGCACATTTAATAAAAAAAACGTTATGGTCTTACTTTTACTTATAAGTGCGGGAACAGTGGTGTTCGTGTTGGAGGAGTTGTGAATGAATGAAATATGAAATCCGTGCTGCAGTCTGCAGGTGTACCTAATGTTGTGTCCCTGCACTCGTTCACAGCTCCTCCGGTGCGAGCATTGTTGTTTTTGCACTTTTTGGCTTCATGTTAAGTGGCTTTCTTTGGGTGGATTCGGTCTTGCACGTGGAGGGTTTGGGTGTGGGCTTTGGTTGGTGTGGCGCTCCCGTCGGGCGGTGCATTCTGCGGCGGGGGTGCTTGGCACAAGGAGGCGGGGTTACTGCGAGCCTCCCACAGTGCGTCTTCGCAGCAGTTTTATGATCGCTCAGCACAAGAAATACTTTACACACATACAGTTGTTGACAAAATACACTGTACATTATATACCTCAGCTAACTAAACTATGGAAATGTATAATATAATTCATATAGCAATACGATCTCACTGTACAGCAGGCCAGCAGTTAGCCGAGTCCGCAATCCATGGTGAGGCACAAGTGCCTCAACTGGCTGCTGATCACTGCACCGTCTCTTCTCAGTATTTGAACGGCAAATGTGAAAATTTAGCGATTTTGAATAAAAATAATCTAAAACTGGTGAAGTTAAATGGAAAATAACTTTATAGTATAATCACTGAATACATATAACAATGTAATTTTTTTTTTTTCTTTTTACATTTATTTTTTTTCCATGATGGCAAGTGAGGCCCCCACAATATGCATATATATGTGTATGTATATATATATATATATATATATATATATATATATATATATATATATATATATATATATATATATATATATATATATATATATATATATATATATATATATATATATATATATATATATATATATATACATACACATATATATGCATATTGTATATGTGTGTGTATAATATATATGTATGTATATATACATATGTATATATACATACATATATATGTGCGGGGACGGCGTGGCGCAGTTGGTAGTATGTCCATGCCAGCAACCTGAGGGTTTCTGGTTCGATCCCCACCTTCTACCAACCTAGTCACGTCCATTGTGTCCTTCAGCAAGACACCTTACCCTTGCTCCTAAGTGTTAGTTGCACTTTATTCGAATAAGATGTGAATACATTAGTCATCAATTGTTGTTTACTTGTTTGTTTGTATCCATGATTCATTTGTATCTTTTTCCCTTACAAGAAATAACAGGAATAAATGGAACTTCATCTACAGCATCCAGTATTTCACAGTCATGCTCGTTGTTTTTTTTGTGTGTGCAAAAAGTTACTGAATCGATTTTAACTCACTGAATAGTTTCGTATGAAATCGTTCCAAAAAATGAGATTGTACCTGAATCGTATCAGCAACCACAAACATCGAATCAAATGGAATCGTTGTTAAAAATCAATCGTGACATACAGCGGGAACTCGATTTACGAACTCCTCTATTTGCGAACTTTTCTATTTACAAACGTTTACATTGAGTCAAATATGCCTCTGTGTGCGAACCATTTCTTGGTGTAAGATTGTTTCATTCATTCATTCATTTGGTGTGCCGCTGGAAGCCTTAGCCTTATTATGGTGTTGTCAAAGTGTGCATTCCTTTATTAAAATAGGGATTTTTGTCAAGGCTAGAACTCAATTTCGGCCAGACTCCTTATTTAAATGAATTTCTAATTGTATGCGTCTGCTACTCCTGCAAGTTAATGAAGAGGGTAGAAACACAGCAGAGCCAAGTGGGCCCATGCCAGTACACTTTTCAGACAGGGACAGTTTTGGTTTGCAATTTTGATGTATTGATATTACAGCATGAAATATTATGATACTGTATATTGGATGATGTGATAGTCTTTTGATTTCTACCATGAGTGGTCGCCACAGCAAGTCACTTGCTAGTCAAAGTATTGATGTGCACAATGTTGCCAGATAGAAAATGGCATTATACCAGAAGCTTTAAAATAAAATCATTGTACATACCAGATTTGAATTTGCCCAGGACCATCTGCTACAGTAAAACATTATGACTGACCGTTAATCTTGTAACCAATTACTTATAATAATAATAATAATAATTTTGCAGTCTTTTTTTAACAGTGGGATTACATTAACATCAGTATGTGCTGAAAATACTTATTAGGTAATCTAGTTTATTATCTTTTTTTTTTTTTTTTGCATCTAAAATGACAGCCCCCCAAAACAATATATATATATATATATATATATATATATATATATATATATATATATATATATATATATATATATATATATATATATATATATATATATATATATATATATATATATATATATATATATATATATATATATATATGTATATTATAAATTAATAGTCGCCTCATGATATTATTACACAATTGCCTATGCATTCGATTATTAGATTTTATTACGTACAAATAGATGGATAACTTGTTTTGAAATCATGAGCAGGTATGTAGGTATATATATTACACAATAATTCTAAAACGGTATATAATACTTGTTGCATGATCGGATAATACTAGAGTTTAAATAATATGCAATTTCATGCAATAAATACATTTAGTTAGAAAGATTAAGTACTTTGACACACATGATTTCCAGGCTTTTTGAGCTACATAAAATGATGTGGCCTGATCAGGAACTTGGGGCCCAACTTTTCCACACAAGAGAGGCCAGGGGCTCACTCAAATATTAACACTGAATTAGTAATCTTACTCTTGATTTTACTCGTACTCAATAATTATATCTAACCAACTTACAGTTTACAATTGTGTCCAATGATATGAAACCACGTGGCATTGCTGCCCCTATGGCATGGAATGCATTGCAGACGAAACTGAAACTTACAGAACTACTTCCATTTGGAGCCTTCCGTTCTGTCCTGAGGGACAAACAGCGAGAGACGTTTGCACAGTGCCTGTGTTTTTAAAGATGTAAATCTCTGTTGTTTTACAGTTCTCTTATGTATTTTAAAATGTATGTCTTAATGTATTATTTTTGAAACTGCTCTGTGACATGTGCTGTTGACCTCTTGGCCAGGTCACCCTTGTGAAAGAGATCTTGATCCAAATGGGTTTTCTTATCTGGTTAAATAAAGGTTCTATACGTGTTAATTACAAAGATTATTATTTATTCAACACATAAACGTAAGGTTTATGTCAGGCTGATTAGAAAAATAAGTACTAACCACATTTACTGCATGAGAAAGGACTTATAAATAACTTACAAACAATAAGTTTACATACAATTGTGCTGTGAAAACATAAATAAGCTAAATTAATAATGAATATGTTTAACTAAACTGTTAATATAATTCAACTATACATTAAAAAAATTCAACTTCACCACTTTAGTCATCATTTTCGTGCTTCTTCTCTATGACTCTTGCTCCAGACTTCTTCTGTTTGTTTAAGCTTGTCCTTACTGCCACAAGTGGTGGAAAAGTGTATTACAACTGCCCATCCGGACTACAGCTGAGAAAGAGATATTTTTTGACAGCCCTCGAGAAGGTGCTTGCGGCCTAAAAACGGGCCCTATGGTTAACAAACACTGGTTTAGATGACAAGGAAGTGTGTTAAATGTAGATTAGAATCATCCCCTTTAAATAAACTAACGGCACTGTTGAATAAAGCTGCAACTGGCAAAACAGCGCCACCACATGTTTATAAAGAGGATGCTGGATGTAGTTTGTTTGCTAATAACCATGTATTGGATGGATAAAATCATCAAACATTTTCACAGAGGGTGAAATTATCATACAAATATGATCATTACTGTATGTCCGACAGTGCTGTTGGGTGCAATTTAGCCTGCTTGTTTATAAAAAAAGAGCAAAACAAAAATGTTGCCATCCACATTTGTGGTTATATGTGTGTGGTCGGACAACAATTCAAACCTTTAACACTTACTTGGTAGTAATTACTACAAAGACCCTTTAGAACACATTACACAAGCTGACTATTCCATTAAAAGAATGCTTATTGATTTAATCGGCAAGCTCCTTGTTGAATCATGCATACATTTGCGATTGAAAGCTTCCACTTGAGGGGGTAAAGGGGGGGATGGAGAGTAAGCGAGTGTTCCTTGTTGTGAGTGCACATCGAGTTGAAAGGTGTGAGATTCATTGAGTTGCAGGTCTTTGAAAGTGGCGAGATGCAGGACTCAACTCCATCATGGACACGCGCCTGGTTTGAAGCTACAAATCACTGCCGTGGCTACGCGCTCTGTATAGCAATCACAAATAAAAAACTAAAATACACGTTGTATACTGTTAAACAATATATTCAATCATACTTCTTAGAGAGCAGGTATTTCATGTCACGGTTTCAGACGCTATACAAGTGCAATCGCATGCCTGATTATATGTTGACATCAATATGTTAGCTTCAAGCATCATGAAAAATATCAATTGATTAATCGCTTTACCCTTTCTATCATTTTTGGTTTTTTTTCCATACTGAACAACATATTGACTTGTTGAGAGAGATTATTATTTTTATTTTTTCCGACCTCAACCCTGCTCCCTAGGCTGTAGCGTTAGAACAAAGTTAAAAATAGCTCAGCAATTGATGAGCTGTCATATGCTCCACATTTGTTAAATGGACACATACAACACGTTCAAGGCCAGGAGGCATGTTCTTTTTTGAGAGCATAAACACAGCTTCGTATTTAGAATTATATGGATGACAGCTAGATAACAGTAATTTAAAAGGGAGCTAATGGACATTTGACATGTGATGTGCTCCACTCTTAGATTAATGCCCTTGAACCGTAAGACATAACTCATGTACCTCTTGAAAGTATGCCATTTCTGAGTGTCTCTGAAAGCATTACTTTAACAAGATGTTTTTTTTTTCTGAAAAGCAGACAAAAGAAAGGCTAGTAATAAAAGTGAGCTAACACTTTGCTGGTTGTGTTGTTTGTGGGGCCTGTGACCAATCAGAATAAGTGCTTCATATTGATTCTGCAGTCTCTTACAGCCTCTTGCTTTTGATTCCCCCCATTAGCTCAACAAGAAAGTTGAAACCGTTATCAGCAAGCTTCATCCTGATAACCAACATTTATTGTGTGCTTATTGACGGGAGGTTGCTTGTATCCAAGAACTTTTGTATTCACCTGTCGTACAATTCATTAGATACAGTATAACTGCATGTATACCATTAATAAAATGGACATGTTCAGAATGATTTGGGTAATATCTATAGTGGTGCGTCCAGTTTTTTGAATCTGGTAAATTATAAAAGCTTTGCCCCTACCGGAAGTAGCGTGACGTAGTCAGTTGAAAGGCTCCTCACATTTTCCTATTGTTTTCAATGCAGCTAGAGCGATTCGGACCGAGAAAGCGACGATTACCCCATTAATTTGAGCGAGGATGAAAGATTCGTGGATGAGGAACGTTAGAGTGAAGGACTAGAATGCAGTGCAAGACATATCTTTTTTCGCTCTGACCGTAAGTTAGGTACAAGCTGGCTCATTGGATTCCACACTCTCTCCTTTTTCTATTGTGGATCACGGATTTGTATTTTAAACCACCTCGGATACTATATCCTCTTGAAAATGAGAGTCGAGAACCCGAAATGGACATTCACAGTGACTTTTATCTCCACGACAATACATCGACAAAACACTTTAGCTACGGAGCTAACGTGATAGCATCGTGCTTAACTGCATATAGAAACAAAATAAATAAATCCCTGACTGGAAGGATAGACAGAGGATCAACAATACTATTAAACCATGGACATGTAAATACACAGTTAATGCTTTCCAGCCTGGCGAAGGTTAACAATGCTGTTGCTAACGACGCCATTGAAGCTAACTTAGCAACCGGACCGCACAGAGCTATGCTAAAAACATTAGCTATCCACCTACGCCAGCCAGCCCTCATCTGCTCATCAACACCCGTGCTCACCTGCGTTCCAGCGATCGACGGTGCGACGAAGGACTTCACCTGATCACAGATGCGGTCGGCGAGACGAAGGAAGTTAAGGTGAGTTCGGCGGCTAGCGCGTCTGCTATCCATCTCTGTCCTCCTGGCTGTGTTGCTGTAGTCCGCCGCTAATACACCGATCCCACCTATAACTTTCTTCTTTGCAGTCTCCATTGTTCATTAAACAAATTGCAAAAGATTCACCAACACAGATGTCCAGAATACTGTGGAATTTTGAAATGAAAACAAAGCTGTTTTGTATTGTATTCAATGGGGTACCAATACTTCTATCAACCGTTTACATCACACGCATACGTCATCATATCTAGACGTTTTCAACCGGAAGTGTGGCGGGAAATTTAAAATTGCACTTTATAAGTTAACCCGGCCGTATTGGCATGTGTTGAAATGTTAAGATTTCATCATTGATATATAAACTATCAGACTGCGTGGTCGGTAGTAGTGGCTTTCAGTAGGCCTTTAAGTCCCCAAAAACCAAAAAAGTGCAAATTCAAGAGAAGGAAGAGGGAGAACTTGAAAAAAAGTCGCCAGGCTGTGTGTCTCCACATCCAGCGGGGGAGAGTCAGATTGCGGCGGGAAGTGAAACAGCGCCGCATATGGCGACACTGAGGACAGCACGCCCGAGATGAACACGAAGAGCAGGCACAAAAAGGCAAGGACAAAGATCAGCACGAGGCTCTGTCGGCTGTCATGAAGGTGGAGCACGGGTTGGGCGCGCCGTTGGCCAGTGTGATGGTTGAGCGCCAGGCAAGCGCTTTGTCGGCCTGCGCGGAGGCGGTGCATTCTGGAGGGGAACCAATGAAGGCAGACCAGGAAGTGCCGTCTGCTGCAGACCCCTGTTAGGAACAGAACCACAGAAAGCTGAGCTGGTGACGACCCCACTGGCAAAAAGACGAGCGGCCCCGCTGGAGGTGATGTTGTTGTCTGGAGTGGTACCACAGGAGATGGAATTGGTGACGTCCCCAGTGGCGAAGAGATGGGCGGCAGCCTTGCTGGGAATGACGGTGCCGTCTGCAGCGGACCCACCAGAAATGAGAGGAACTGTGCGTCCCCAGCCACACAACTGGTGCTCGCATTCCGCCTCCTCGACGGCCACAGATGTGGTCAGTTCATGAACGCCCACCTCGTCAGTTGCAAGGGGCGCTGGGATAGCAATCATGCACCTCGTCCCCGCTGGCTTCGGGGACAAATGTCCTGTCAACCCACCGTCAACGCCTCCCTCCATCCTCCCGTGACTTTGGACTTATTCTGTCTTTGTTTGGGACATCTGTTATCCATCTCTTAAGAAGAAGATACTGTCATGACCAGGTGATGTGTATATAAATAAATAATATATATACTGTGTATATATATATATATATATATATATATATATATATATATATATATATATACCGTATTTTCCGCACCATAAGGCGCCCCGTGTTATTAGCCGCACGTTTAATGAACGGCATATTTCAAAACTTTGTTTACCTGTTAGCCGCCCCGTGCTATTAGCCGCACCTACGCTACGCTAAAGGGAATGTCAACAAAACAGTCAGATAGGTCAGTCAAACTTTAATAATATATTACAAACCAGCGTTCTAACAACTCTGTTCACTCCCAAAATGTAATGTGCAGATGTGCAATCACAAAAATAGTAACACTCAAAATAGTGCAGAGCAATAGCAACATCAATAACTCAACGTTGCTCATACGTTAGTGTCACACAACACACAAAATAAACATTTAAAGCTCACTTTCTGAAGTTATTACTCATCTACAAATCCCTCGAATTATTCTTCTTCGGTGTGCTTCACTTGTTTTTTGACACCATCTGTGATGTGGACGCGCATGCAGTCGTAGATCAACAGGAACGGCGCTGCGTGAAAAAAGTCACCCGGTGTCTTCGCGTAAACGTCTATCAACCACTCGCTCATTTTTTCTTCAGCCATCCATCCCTTCGAGTTAGCTTTTATGATGACGCCGGCTGGAAAGTTCTCTTTTGGCAAGGTCTTCCTTTTGAATATCACCGTGGGTGGAAGTTTCTGGCCGTTAGCATGGCAAGCTAGAACCACAGTAGGACGACTTCTCATTCCCTGTGGTGCGAATATTCACCGTACGTGCTCCCGTTGTATCCACAGTGCGGTTCACATGAATATCAAAAGCCAGTGGAACCTTGTACGCGTGTCTCTTAGTAGGAGACATTTTGTTGTCTTTACAGAAAAACAAATGAAATTAAATATCCGCGAGCTTCTTCTTCTCCGGGGGCGGGTGCTCACCTTGGCGGTTGCTTACAGTAGAAGAAGAAGCGCTTCCTCTTCTATGGGGGCGGTTGCTTACCGTAGAAGAAGAAGCGCTTCCTCTTTTACGGGGAAAAAAGATGGCGACTGTTTACCGTAGTTGCGAGACCTAAACCTTATGAAAATAAATATGAATATTAATCCATATATAAGGCGCACCGGGTTATTAGCCGCACTGTCTGCTTTTGACAAAAATTGTGGTTTTTAGGTGCGGCTTATGGTGCGGAAAATACGGTATATATATATATATATATATATATATATATATATATATGTCCTTACGTAACATCACCAGAATGATTGACAATTAGGTGGACCAATAGTCAACATGATCCACCCAGAAATAAATAAAACAAATGGCTTATCGATAAGCCATTTAAAAAAAAAAAAAGTTTTAATATTTATTTATATGTATCATTATTCTCCTACTCACCTTTCCAGTAGAGGCCTCTCCCCTCTCACTTTCTGTGCTCTTCTGCCCTGACTCCTACAGGTCAATAGGGGTTGTGGAGTGATTATTATTATTATCTACAGATGAATGAGATGAATGAGCTCAGCTCCTGTTCTCCTCCATGTACCTTGAAGGTAGAAAAGCGCTATACAAGTATAACCCATTTATCATTTATTATTATCATGTGTAAAGTGAGAAACACAGCTGATGCTCCAGAAGGAAGTAACCCCAAAGATAGCAAATGGTAAAAAAAAGAGTGCACATTTAACTTTATAAATAACCAGGACCTTCATGATGCATTTCAGGCTAACTAGCTAACTAAGTAGCAGCATTGTTTTAGAGCGGGAATGTAACTTTTTTGTCAAACACAGACCTGGTGTAAAGTGGAGCTTATACATTTTACTACAAGCAGTGATGAATACTTACTTTCTTTTTCTTTCTTTTTTTTTAAATGGAATTATTAATCAATCAACAAAACAATACACAACAATACCACAACAATGCAATCCAACTCCAAAACCAAACCCGTCCCAGCAACACCAAGAACAACAACAAACAGAGCAATTGAGAGCAATTGAGGACACACAAACACGACACGGAACAATCCAAATGTAGTGAAACAAAAATGAACATCATCGACAACAGCATCAATATTAGCAACAATTTCAAAACATCAGCGACCAAAAAAAACCTCATTGACACTATCATTGAAAACATTAATAAAAAATCATTAAAAAATGTGAAATGAACAATAGTGTCATAGTGGCCCACACTTCCATCACATCTCACAAGCCCGACAACACACCGTGTCCAACACTCTCCACAAAGATACAATAAGTCACATTTTACTTACTTTCTTGAAAAAGTTTATTATGCCCATTTTGCATCCGTTCACGTTCTTGTTCTGCAGTGCTGTGTGCTAATGTGCTTCGTACACCTGCAGGACCGCAAGCAAGGTCGCAGAGAAAATGCGGACTGGATTTTGAGTGATGTGGGCATTTTCTATATGAACAAGTGGAATGGATTGGATACCGATGCACTAAAGGGGCTCTCTACCTTATGCTATGAAGTGAGGAGAAACTGAGTGAATAATGACAGGTTATATGATTATTTATTTAAACTCATATTCGGGCCACTTTATAAAGAATATGTCGGCATGTATTTGTAAAAAAAAAAAAAAAAAATAACAAAAAAAAATCCCAAAATTATTTAGGGGGGTTTAAGAATTGAGCCCCCCTAAAATAGGCCTAACAACGCCAATGCTGAGTACACACACCAGCCTCTGTTTAATGATTAGTGTTCTGACCTGCGGCCAATGCTAATCATTACCCTTCATATACCCGTCTCGCTGTCCAGTAGGTACGGGATTATTCTTCGCCATTGGCGACTGTTACGTTCATTGCTAGCCTTGAGCTACAGTTATGTTTTACGTTAGCTTTACGCTACTACCTACTTTCCATAATCTCATGCTATAAATTTGCCTTGAGCTTCTCATGTGCTTCCAAACGGCAATACCCCGTTTGTATTTTTGCCTTGATATTGAAATTAAAGAATCAACTTACCTCACGCTGCCTACTGTCCTCAGCATTTTGGGAAAACGAACACATCACCATGCCAAGACGCACCAGCCAAGGCTTGAAGGAATTTGGGTCTTGAAAATCCTCAGTGTCCTGTTTGGGAACCAGCAATGATAGGGCAAGGGAATATGTGTGTCGACATAGTTCAGTAGAGCAGTGGTTCTCAACCCTTTTTCAGTGATGTACCCCCTGTGAAAATGTTTTTAATTCAAGTACCCTCTAATCAGAGCAAAGCACTTTTGGTTGAAAAAAAGAGATACAGAAGTAAAATATAGCACTATGTCATCAGTTTCTGATTTATTAAATTGTATAACAGTGCAAAATATTGCTCATGTGTAGTTTGAGTTTGAGTTTGAGTTTGAGTTTATTTCGAACATGCAAGCATACAACATGATACATCACAATTTCCAGTTTCTTTTCAACATGTTCGAAAAGGAGTAGGAAGAAGCAGAGCTTATTTAATCCTACCACTTTTCTTTACATAACAGTTGCAAAACTTTTTGTTCACTTCCTGTTCACAATTTTTTCACAATAAACTCCATAAGTAATCACAATAAAAATAAATAAATAAATAATAGTAAGAATTTAATGATAATAATTGGTGAAGTAAGTCATATTTCATATGATGAGATAAATAAGATTACTTTAAGAATGAATGAATGGATGGATGAAATAAATTGAGAATGTTTGTCATGGTTCTTCTTCTTTGTACTTTGTAAACACTTTAAGTTTGAAGAGTTTCTTGAAGTGTATCATATTAGTACATTGTTTGATGGCTTTGCTTAATCCATTCCATAATGTAATTCCACATACTGATATACTGAAGGTCTTAAGTGTTGTACGTGCAAACAAATGTTTTAAATTATGTTTTTCTCTAAGATTATATTTCTCCTCTTTTTTTGAGAAGAATTGTTGTATATTCTTGGGTAGCAGGTTATAGTTTGCTTTGTGCATAATTTTAGCTGTTTGCAAATTCACTATGTCCTGGAATTTCAGTATTTTTGATTCAATAAATAAAGGGTTTGTATGTTCTCCATATCCAACATTATGTATTATTCTAACTGATCTTTATTGTAACACCGTTAATGAATGAAGTGTACTTTTGTAATTATTTCCCCATATTTCTACACAGTAGCTCAGATATGGTAACACTAGTGAGCAGTAGAGAATATGAAGGGATTTTTTGTCTAGAACATGTTTTGCTTTATTCATTATTGACGTGTTTCTTGCAACTTTATGTTGTATATTTTTTACGTGAGATTTCCAGTTCAATTTATCATCAATCATTATACCTAGAAATTTGCTTTCGTTTACTCTTTCAATTTCTATTCCGTCTATTTGTATTTGTGTTTGACTTTCTCTTCTACTGTTACCAAATAGCATTATTTTAGTTTTACTAAGATTCAACGATAGTCTGTTTTTGTCAAACCATCTTTTTAATTTGTTAATTTCTTCTGTTATTATTTGTATTATCTCCTGTGTGTTCTCTCCTGAACAAAACGCTGTTGTATCATCCGCAAATAATACTAACTTTAAATCTTTTGTAACTTTACAAATGTCATTTATATAGAGATTGAATAATGTAGGTCCTAGTATTGATCCCTGAGGTACACCACAGGATATATTTAGCGTTGTAGACGTGTGTTCGCCTAGCTTCACGTATTGTTTCCTGTTCGTTAGATAACTTCTTATCCAGTTTAAGACTAACCCTATGATGCCATATCGTTCTAGTTTTTTGATTAAAATATTGTGATTAATTGTGTCAAATGCTTTAGTTAGATCCATAAAAACCGCCGCCGCACATTTTTTACTATCTATTGCATTGGTAATTTCTTCTGTAATTTCAATTAAAGCCATTGAAGTTGAAACATTAGCTCTATATCCATATTGGTTCTCTTCGAGTATTCTATTTTTATTTATGAAACTTTCTAATCTGTTATTGAACAGTTTTTCAATGATTTTAGAAAATTGTGGAAGTAGAGAAACAGGTCTATAATTTGTAAATTGATGTTTGTCTCCAGTCTTATAAATTGGTGCAACTTTAGCTATTTTCATTTTGTTTGGAAATGTACCTGTTTGAAATGATAGGTTACCAATATACATTAATGGTCCTGAGATCTCTTCAATAACCTTTTTTATCGTTTCCATATCAATTCCGTTACAATCAGTTGAAGTCTTAGATTTACATTTTTTCACGATTGTAACTATTTCCTCCTGTGTCACATTACTGAGGAACATGGAGTTGGGATTTCGCTCTATGGTATCATTATAGTCCTCAATTGGAACTGGGTCTGGAATCCTTTCTTCCAATTTTGGTCCAATATTTACAAAATAATTATTGAAGCTTTCAACTACTTCCTTTATGTTGTCATTTTTTTAATTTTCATCTAAGAAGTATCGAGGGTAGTCCCTCTTAGTTCCATTTTTAATAATGCTATTGAGGATGCCCCATGTTGCTCTCATATTATTTTTGTTCCTGTCCAATAATTCACTGTAATATTATTTTCTACATGATCGTAGTATGTCTGTTAACTTGTTTTTATACTTTTTGTACTTAATTTCTGCCTCTATAGTTCTTTGTGCTATAAATTCTCTATATAGTGTATTCTTCTTCTTACAAGCATGTTTTAATCCTTTTGTCATCCAGGGTTGATTATTCTTTCTCTGCTTGTTACTGAGTTGTATCCATGGACAATGTTTGTCATAAAGTATTATGAACTTGTTTAAGAAATGTTCATATGCTTCATCAACCTCTTTTTCATTATACACATTGTCCCAATCTTGCTTTTGTAGTTCAATTTTGAAGGCAGTCATCCTCTTCTCTGTGCATAGTCTTCGAAATGTCCTTTTGTCTTCCATGTTCTTCTTGTAGTTTCCATCATATATTGTAAAAACTGGCAGATGATCACTAACGTCGCTTATAAGTAGACCACTTGTAGTGTTATTATCAAAATCATTGGTAAAAATATTATCAATAAGCGTGGCACATTGTCCTGTGATTCTGCTTGGCTTTGTGATTTTAGGATATAGACTGATGCTGTACATTGTATCAATGAAGTCATCAATAGACTTTTGCTTGTTGGGGTTCAATAAGTCAATATTAAAGTCACCACATAAGAACATTATTCTTTGACCATTGTCCATGTAAGTTGCCTTGATCCATTCTTCAAATGTTTCTATACTTGACTTAGGTGATCTATATATACAACTGATGAATATGTTTTTGCTTTTTTCCTGACATATTTCAATGGTTATACATTCTAAGATATTATCTATGGCAAATGACATGTTTTTTACCACTTTGTAGTTCAGGTTCTTCATCACGTACACAGCTACTCCTCCTCCATTTTTGTTGGTTCTGTTGATGTAGTTTAGTTCATATCCCTCCAGATCCAAATCTATTCCTTTTTTATCATCAATCCATGTTTCTGTGACAGCAATCACTTTGAAGGGTTCGTTGATGTGTTCCAAAAAGTTGTTAATGTTGTTGTAATTTGCATACAAGCTTCAAGTGGTCTTTCTTGAACTATTTGGAAAAAAAGATATAAATATAACTAAAAACTAGTTGAAAAATAAACAAGGGATTCAATTATAAATAAAGATTTCTACACATAGAAGTAATCATCAACTTAAAAGTGCCCTCTTTGGGGATTGTAATAGAGATCCATCTGGATTCATGAACTTAATTCTAAACATTTATTCACAAAAAAATAAATATTTAACATCAATATTTATGGAACATGTCCACAAAAAATCTAGCTGTCAACATTGAATATTGCATTGTAGCATTTCTTTTCACTGTTATTTTTGACAGACATTCTAGTGAGGGTCAAACCATCAAGGCATGGGGGAAACTCTGGGTTTATGGTAATGAATGGAATAGCCTACTTGATTTGATGTTCAGTTTATGAACTTACATTCATATTTTGTTGAAGTATTATTCAATAAATATACACTACCGTTCAAAAGTTTGGGGTCACATTGAAATGTCCTTATTTTTGAAGGAAAAGCACTGTACTTTTCAATGAAGATAACTTTAAACTAGTCTTAACTTTAAAGAAATACACTATACATTGCTAATGTGGTAAAAGACTATTCTAGCTGCAAATGTGTAGTTTTTGGTGCAATATCTACATAGGTGTATAGAGGCCCATTTCCAGCAACTATCACTCCAGTGTTCTAATGGTACAATGTGTTTGCTCATTGGCTCAGAAGGCTAATTGATGATTAGAAAACCCTTGTGCAATCATGTTCACACATCTGAAAACAGTTTAGCTCGTAACAGAAGCTACAAAACTGACCTTCTGAAACTCGACAGTCTATTCTTGTTCTTAGAAATGAAGGCTATTCCACAAAATTGTTTAGGTGACCCCAAACTTTTGTACGGTAGTGTATTTATAAAGGATTTTTGAATTGTTCCTATTTTTAGAATATTTTAAAAAAATATCACATACCCCTTGGCATACCTTCAAGTACCCCCAGGGGTACGCGTACCCCCATTTGAGAACCACTGCAGTAGAGAACCGGAATGAGGCTACACACGGAACTATTCTTTTTTTTAATTGCAAGTAATAAGGAACTTTAGTTCCCAACTGCTCTTGTTGCAATTATTTTTTTGAGAATTGTATTTTTTGGAAAATTCGAGTTTGCAGTTTTTAATTATTGATTTAAACAAATAAAGAAAACTGACAAAAACAAAAGCTGATCCATTTTATTTTTTGCATTTTGTTTATTTGTGCTAAAAAATAACCAAACCCTGACCAGAAATACAGACCATGTATTGTATTGATGGAGAACTGCAATGTATCATGCTGAAAATGTGTTTTTAATGTATTTGACCCTCTTAAAATTGTAACCAAAATGTTGGGTTTGCTGATCCCAGTAGCCACGTCCACACAGAGATCCTGCAAAATATGCACCAGAGCCATCACAGCTGTACTAAAGTGCACTAGTGTCACAATTGTGTGCTTTCACACATTAAAATAAAACAACAAATCTGATAATTAAATGTGTGAGGATGTCAGAGCCTGTGTCTGATGTGTGATGTATGAAACACAGTACTTGCCAGGCACAAGCAGTTTCTTGACACCACAGTGCAGAATCATTTTGTCTCTCAGGTACTAAAACTTCACACCCCAGCATTGCGCAATACTCTGACTCACACGGCATCCTACCTCTGTTACAGCTCTAATACAACCTCAAAACATGAAAAATCGGGGGATTTATTTCAACCCCCCAGTTGTAAAACAAGTTTGAAAGGGGCTAATGTAACCAAAAAAAATGTTGTCTTCATGATTCTTTACAACAATCACATTAAATCAAACCCTATGATAATGTCCATCAAAGGTGAGCATTATTGTCTTTGTAAAGGCAGATGTATAAACACAACACCTACCATTGGTATACAGAAACATATTTTATTGTACATGTGTATCTGCTGTTGTGTGACATAGGTGAACAGGATGGAGCTTGTTGCATGACCCCAAGATGCAGAGACGAAAAGTGACGTGCGGGTTAAAAATATATTCTAATGATGAAAAGTAGGTAGACAAAGCAGTGGATCACAGGTGAGGTAAAAAACTGGTCCCCTCCAAAGTTTCTCATTGTGTCTCATTGGGTTGAGTTTTTTCTTGCCCTGATGTGGGATCTGAGCCGAGACACCTGTGATTTAGGGATATATAAATAAACTTTGATTGAGTGACTGATTGAAAACAGATTTTATAGTTTTCTCGAAGTCTCTTAATATTTTATTATGTGTGGTGTACCCTGCATCCAAACTTTATGTGCATTATATAGTTTGACTTTCTCAGGGTCATACACTTACGTTATTTTAGGCTTTAGAAGCTCGTAAGAACAAAATCATTGAAGTAGAAGGACATATTTGACAGGGAACGCCCATAAACAAGTGTTGCTCCAACCAGAACGCACACATTGGATGAAGGCGCGTAGTAACAGACTTAAG